>NC_086449.1:138475780-138775780 GCF_028390025.1 Pseudophryne corroboree
CTGCATATGATTCTCTCACCATTGATAGAATGGTGGAGGATTATATGAGTGACCGCATCCAAGTAGGCACGTCACACAGTCCGTACTTATACTGGCAGGAAAAAGAGGCAATTTGGAGGCCCTTGCACAAACTGGCTTTATTCTACCTAAGTTGCCCTCCCACAAGTGTGTACTCCGAAAGAGTGTTTAGTGCCGCCGCTCACCTTGTCAGCAATCGGCGTACGAGGTTACATCCAGAAAATGTGGAGAAGATGATGTTCATTAAAATGAATTATAATCAATTCCTCTGCGGAGACATTGACCAGCAGCAATTGCCTCCACAAAGTACACAGGGAGCTGACATGGTGGATTCCAGTGGGGACGAATTGATAATCTGTGAGGAGGGGGATGTACACGGTGATATATCGGAGGATGATGATGAGGTGGACATCTTGCCTCTGTAGAGCCAGTTTGTGCAAGGAGAGATTAATTGCTTCTTTTTTGGTGGGGGTCCAAACCAACCCGTCATTTCAGTCACAGTCGTGTGGCAGACCCTGTCACTGAAATGATGGGTTGGTTAAAGTGTGCATGTCCTGTTTTGTTTATACAACATAAGGGTGGGTGGGAAGGGCCCAAGGACAATTCCATCTTGCACCTCTTTTTTCTTTTATTTTTCTTTGCGTCATGTGCTGTTTGGGGAGGGTTTTTTGGAAGGGACATCCTGCGTGACACTGCAGTGCCACTCCTAGATGGGCCCGGTGTTTGTGTCGGCCACTAGGGTCGCTTATCTTTCTCACACAGTCAGCTACCTCATTGCGCCTCTTTTTTTCTTTGCGTCATGTGCTGTTTGGGGAGGGTTTTTTGGAAGGGACATCCTGCGTGACACTGCAGTGCCACTCCTAGATGGGCCCGGTGTTTGTGTCGGCCACTAGGGTCGCTTATCTTTCTCACACAGTCAGCTACCTCATTGCGCCTCTTTTTTTCTTTGCGTCATGTGCTGTTTGGGGAGGGTTTTTTGGAAGGGACATCCTGCGTGACACTGCAGTGCCACTCCTAGATGGGCCAGGTGTTTGTGTCGGCCACTAGGGTCGCTAATCTTACTCACACAGCTACCTCATTGCGCCTCTTTTTTTCTTTGCGTCATGTGCTGTTTGGGGAGGGTTTTTTGGAAGGGACATCCTGCGTGACACTGCAGTGCCACTCCTAGATGGGCCCGGTGTTTGTGTCGGCCACTAGGGTCGCTTATCTTTCTCACACAGTCAGCTACCTCATTGCGCCTCTTTTTTTCTTTGCGTCATGTGCTGTTTGGGGAGGGTTTTTTGGAAGGGACATCCTGCGTGACACTGCAGTGCCACTCCTAGATGGGCCCGGTGTTTGTGTCGGCCACTAGGGTCGCTAATCTTACTCACACAGCTACCTCATTGCGCCTCTTTTTTTCTTTGCGTCATGTGCTGTTTGGGGAGGGTTTTTTGGAAGGGACATCCTGCGTGACACTGCAGTGCCACTCCTAGATGGGCCCGGTGTTTGTGTCGGCCACTAGGGTCGCTGAGCTTAGTCATCCAGCGACCTCGGTGCAAATTTTAGGACTAAAAATAATATTGTGAGGTGTAAGGTGTTCAGAATAGACTGAAAATGAGTGTTAATTATGGTTATTGAGGTTAATAATACTATGGGATCAAAATGACCCCCAAATTCAATGTTTTAAGATGTTTTTTAGGGTTTTTTGAAAAAACCACCCGAATCCAAAACACACCCGAATCCGACAAAAAAAATTCGGTGAGGTTTTGCCAAAACGCGGTCGAACCCAAAACACGGCCGCGGAACCGAACCCAAAACCAAAACACAAAACCCGAAAAATTTCAGGCGCTCATCTCTAATATATATATATATATATATATATATGTGTGTGTGTAGATATATGTATATATATATATATATACACACAGACACACTAGTTTTACGGACCCAGCATATACTGGGTCACCTCTGTCCCCACCCCCGTGATTGGCTCCGCCCAGTTCTGGAACCCCCCCCCCATTGCAAATCCTGCGTTTGCCACTGTAAGGCTATCATTAGAGGCCACATTATTAGGTATGCATCACGCAGGAACAGGGAACATAAACAAATATTATTGTCCCTCACAGATGAGGTTCATAACCTAGAAACCCTGCATAAACCACGCCCCTCACGTTCTCTCTACACACAACTCACGTCTGCCAGGGCAGCCTTGAACGCCTTACTGGCCAATAAAACTGAGCGCTCTCTCCGCTGGCTAAAACAAAAATTCTATGAAAAAAGCAACAAAGCTGATACGCTATTGGCCGGCAGACTGAGAGCTCGGAAGGCGCACACCACTATCCCGGCTATTAGAGACGATAATGGTTCCCTTCAGTACAATCCAGCGGCTATTAACTCTCTTTTTAAGGCTTACTACGAGCGGCTCTACAATCTACCTGACACCTTATCTTCTATAATTCGGCCCATCCTACGACCTCTGACTACTTAACGTCCTCTGACCTACCCTGCATCGACTTAAACACCTCTTCGGACCTTGACAAACCTATTACCCCTGAAGAAATCAACCTTGCTATCAAATCTCAGAAGCCTTCCAAAGCCCCAGGCCCGGATGGTTTCCCAATATCCTACTATAAAACTTTTCAACCCACATTACTTCCCCACCTTACATCGATATTTAATCTTATTCTAGACGGGTCTCCCTTCCACGCCCACACAACTAAGGCTATTATTACTGTGATCCCAACTACTGGCCTATATCACTTCTAAACTCTGATTTGAAAATCTTTGCTAAAGTATTGGCCAATAGACTTAACCCTATTCTTCACTCGCTCATACATCCTGACCAGGTGGGGTTTGTCCTATCTAAACAGGCATTGGACAACACTAGACGCGTTATCGATGTCATCCATCATATTAATCTACATAAGGTCCCGTCTTGGCACTTGCACTAGATGCGGAGAAAGCCTTCGACAGAGTATCATGGCCTTTCATGCAGCAGACCCTACAGTGCTTTGGCTTTCGAGGTAAATTTCTCCAGGCTATACAGGCCCTATACCAAAACCCCTCGGCATTAGTACATTCTAATGGCTTGCTGTCAGACCCCTTCAAAATCTCAAACGGAACCCGACAAGGGTGCCCTCTATCTCCTCTTATATTCGCACTTGTCATTGAACCCCATGCGGATCGCATCCGGGCCAACCTTGATATTTTGGGGGTCTGTATCAACCACGCCCAATATACCATCTCCCTCTTTGCCGACGATATCCTTTTGACCTTGACAAACCCGACTATCTCCCTTACGAATCTCTTCCGAGAACTGCCTATATATGGTAACCTTTCGGGATACAAGATTAACCAAGCTAAATCTGAAGGCCTCTCCTTACACATCCCCAGACTTGCAAAATCTCAACTATAACAGAATTTTGATTTTTCATGGCGCAGACACTCACTTAAATATCTAGGAGTTTCTATTACTAAGTCTTACAGTTCTCTTTACCGAGCTAACTATCCACCGCTTATCGCTTCTATCCTTAAAGATATTCAACAATGGGAATCTTACTTACTCTCATGGGTGGGACGTATCAATGCAATAAAAATGAACGCCCTCCCCAAACTCCTATACTTATTTCAGACGCTCCCAATCTCGATTCCTCCCCAGACTCTTACTACCCTCCAATCTTCCCTGTGTAAATTCATTTGGAACCATAAAAAACCCAGAATCCGACAGGATATTTTAGCTAAACATTCTCAGAACGGTGGTCTAAGTCTCCCCATCATCCGGCGTTATTACGATGCGACCAGACTGAGCCAAATGGTTGCCTGGCATGTCCCAACGCACACTAAAAGATGGGTTGACCTGGAAAGTGACCTCTTGGGAATCCCCTCGATTTCATATTTACCTTGGCTCTCTGAAAAACAATGCTCTCAATTTCACTACCCTTCACCCACAATAGAATTAACGCTCAGCCATTGGCAGAATCTGAACAAAAAATTAAAACTGTCTACTCATCCCTCCCCTTTGACCCCCATCTGGAACAATCCAGCATTCCCCCCGGGGCACTCCCAAGGAATGGCCCGACCTTGGATCTCTGCAGGTGTCACTAGAATACACCACTTCACAGGGACACACGCCATTAAATCATTCTCTGATCTACAAAACACCTATGATTTACCCAGTTCTCTGTTTTACTAATATCTTCAAATCCGTCACTTTATTTCTTCTCTTCGTCTACCATTTCCATTGCCAGCTCCCTCCCCTCTTGAGAGATTCTGCATATATAATTCAACTGATAGGGGCGCTATTTCTCTTCTCTATAAATCCATTCTCAATCCTGAATCTCCCTCCCTTGAACTGCATGAGCTGGCATGGGAGGCAGATCTCGGACTACATCTCGGTGAGGAGGGGTGGAACACAATTCGCACCGCATTTTCGCAATGCTCCATCAGCGTGGCTATTTGTGAAAACTCATTCAAATTATATACGAGACGGTACTTGGTACCGGATAGACTGCACAGGATTTATCCTGATACCTCCAACCTTTGCTGGAGGAATTGCGGCCAAGTGGGCACATTTTACCACATCTGGTGGACCTGCCTGGTAATCGTTCAGTACTGGGCGATGGTCCGCAAGCTCTCAGCTCAACTAATTGATTTACCTGCACCTCTCTCGCCCGCTAACCTTCTCCTTTGCTCCCCACCCAACTACATATCTAGGGACTCAAAAAAAAATGATCCTTTTTATATCTTGCACAGCCAAATATCAAATAGCGCGTAATTGGAAGAGCCTCGAAGCTCCCAGCCGTCAGGCACTGATAAACAGAATTTGGTTTGTCACAAACATGGAATATATTACGAGCCTCCAACGCAATACAGTACAAAAATTCCACTCTAACTGGCTTTCCTGGTATCGGCACCATGACCACCCCCTCCCAGGATTGAACTAAGTACGGAACCCAATCTATAACTAGTGTCCTTCCCCTTCTCTCACTCCTCCCCTTATATCCTTCATACTTAAAAGACCTCCGACCCACGGAAGGACCTCCCTTTCTTCTTTTTCTTCTCTCTTCTACACCTCTTGATCTCTCTCTCTAGTCCTTCCCTTTCTACTTGCTATACCTATCTGTCTTGCTAAATAATAGTCGTCTCTACTTTAGCTCGAACCCTTACTAGCTTCCGCCTCTTCCTGATGTTATATCTCTTCTTTTTTTTTTCTCTAAAAATATCTTTCTACTTATATTTTCAATCTCTAGACTAACGTTAACAAGCTATATGTTTCTCCCCTTCTGTTATTTCTTTGGAGAAATTTGATACCATTGTATTTACATTGTCCCCCCGGCCACTTGTTTTTTTTTTTTTTTTAAAGTTAGAGTTTTTATTGAGAGTGGTCAGTAATCATAAGGTTAACAAAAACATACTTGTGCAGGTTAGGAAAATAGAACATGAGAACAACCGTTTCACATATCAAGTTAAAACAGTTCTATGACATCATAGATCAACATATATTAGTAATATGCTCCCTGCTAATTTCTAAGCGTGTACTTGACCTGTCTCGTTTTATTTTATAGATATAGTATAAATTTTATACTAAAACTGAGAGTAAACCGTGAAGAGTAAAAGTGAAAGAGAAAAAGAAAAAGCAGGGGGAGAGGACGCTAGAGTATATAGCTCAATAGAGGGAAATCATTGGGACAGTTACATATAGGGAGGCAAGAGGGTGGGAGCCGTTCCCTGTATCAATAGGAGAGGGGGAGACAACATAGGTGATAGAGGTATTAGCAGAGTTAGTAGTATTAGCAGCCTCAGCATAGTCCGGGCATCAATAGAGACCGAGCGAGGTACCAAGGAGACCAGATGTTGTGGAACTGGGCCACTGTGTTATTTCTTAGGCTTGTAATATATTCCATACTGGCGATATAATTAATCTTGGACATCAGTAATGCCTTAGAGGGTGGTTTGTGGTCTTTCCAGCATTTAGCTATCAGAGATTTTGCCGCCATGCAAAGTAGCATGGCAAGCTTGTCCTGGGTTTTGGGTAACATTGGTATGGGGGCATGAAGTAGAGCAGTTTCAGGGGAGAGGTCTAAATTATGTCCGCATGTTTGAGCAACCAGTGCTCCTACCATTTTCCAGAATGGGCGAATCGAGGGGCACGTCCACCATATGTGGTAAAAGGTGCCCTCCCCTCCACAGAGTCTCCAACACATATTTGATGTCGTGGGGTAGATGGAATGTAGTCTGGTGGGAACCAAGTACCACCTGGTGTAGACCTTATAGCATGTTTCCCTGAGTGCCACACTAATAGACGCTTTAGCTATGCGCATTCTGATTTCTTCCCATAGATCGTCTTCCAACGGATGGGAGAGATCTGATTCCCAGGCTAGTTCATGGGGTTCGCGGTCCGGGGGATCTGGGGTCAAGATAGAGTTATATATTGTTGAGATGTTCCCCTTTTTGCCAATTGAATGTAAGCACATATGTTCAAAGGAGGTGGGTGGTTTCAAAGGTGTATTTTTAAGCTGAGATTTGAGAAAACTGTGAATTTGAATGTAATGGTAATGACACGAGGATGGCACACCAAGGCGCTCTTGAAAATCTCCAAACGATATCGGTGCTGAGTGGCCTTTAATATGGATGAATCTCGTGATGCCCTGAGATTGCCATGGGGCCGCTATTTTTCGCTCGCAGCCTGGGGGAAAGGCAGGGTGTCCCCAGATAGGTGTTAAGGGTGAGGGGTGTGAGGATAGATTGTAGGTGCTACAGAGTTTGTCCCATAGTCCCAGGGTGAATTTAATCGTAGGGATTGAATAGGCCGAGGCTGGTCTGCAGGACCTGGGGAGCCATAGAAGTGAGTCGAGGGGGATGCCCTGATATATTGAGTTCTCAATCTCGACCCATTTTCTGTTCCCTTGTGGGGAATGCCAAGACACCATGTGATTAAGGTGACAGGCATTAAAATAAGCCTGAAGGTTAGGGTATCCTAATCCGCCTGAAGTAGCACTTTTAGTCAACAGAGTCCGTCTTAATCAGGATTTACGGTGAGCCCAGATAAATTTGTTGCACAATGATTGCAATGAAGCCAGAGTCACTCGGGGCACCATTATCGGAATGGTCTGAAATAGGTAAAGAATACGGGGAAGAAGATTCATTTTCAGGGCGTTGATTCGTCCAATCCATGAAATGAATAATCTGTCCCATTTGTCCAGGTCTTGGGTGAGAGTTTTAATCATAGGGACATAATTAGCCTGGTATAGGTTGGTATAGGATTTAGTAATGAATATGCCGAGGTATTTGATAGCCGAGGGTCTCCAAAGAAAAGGGAAAGATGAGGTTAGAATCAAATGGGTTTGGGATGGGATATTAAATGCGAGAGCCTCAGATTTGGTGTGATTTATTTTATAACCAGAGAGGGTTCCATATAGGAGTAATTCTTTTTGTAGATTAGGAAGAGAAATCAAAGGGCTGGACAATGTCAGGAGCACGTCGTCTGCAAATAGTGATATTTTGTATGATTTCTGCCCCACTGTAATCCCCCCGATATCTGCATTAAGTCTAATACGGGACGCGAGAGGTTCGATGCATAGAGCAAAAAGTAGGGGTGAGAGAGGGCAGCCCTGACGAGTGCCATTCTTCAAACTAAATCGAGGTGAACTCAGTCCATTGGTCAGTACCATTGATGTAGGGTTGGAATAGAGGGCCTCTATTGCAGTGATGAAGTGTCCATGGAGGCCAAACATTGATAAGGTAGAAAACAAAAAAGGCCAGGATATGCGATCAAATGCTTTTTCGGCGTCTAGCGCCAAGGCAATCGCTGGTGTTTTTGTCGAGTTTATTTGGTGTATCAAATTAATGGTGCGTCTGGTGTTATCCGAGGCCTGACGGCCAGGGATAAATCCCACTTGGTCAGGGTCTATTAATGATGGTAACACAGCATTCAGGCGGGTTGCTAATATTTTGGCAAAAAGTTTGAGGTCGGTGTTTATCAAAGATATGGGTCTGTAATTTGTGCAATGCAAGGGATCTTTTCCGGGCTTCGGAATTACAATAATGCGGGATGTCGTAGTGTCGGTATGTAAGGGCGTGCCTCGTAATATTTTATTAAATAGGGAGACCATATGGGGAACGAGTTGAGGGGCGAAGGTCTTATAATACACCATCGGATAGCCATCCGGGCCAGGTGCTTTGGAGGGTTTCTGGGTTTTCAGTGCCGCTTCAACTTCCTCAACAGAAATATCAGCATTGAGAGTAGAGTTAGTTGCATCGTCTATACGAGGAAGAGCGCATGAATCTAAATACTGTTGTATCTGGTCGGCTTGTGCTAGGGGGTCGGACGGGGGATCTAGGTTATAAAGTGTCCTGTAATAGTCAAAAAAGATACTATTAATTTTTTTGGGGTCGTAGGTAATGTTGCCTGAAGGTTGTCTGATAGTATGGATGCATTGGTTAGCCTTTTTGGCACGCAGTTGGTTAGCTAATAAAGTATGTGCCTTGTTACTTTTATCGTAAAACGATTGATTAGCCCATCGAAGCGAGCGCTCAATATTCTCCGCCAAGAGAGATTGTAGGTCATCGCGTGTTTTAGAAAGTTCGGCTAGAGTTTTTTTAGAGTATGTGCGTTTATGTTCCTGGTCCAATGTTGCAATCTTATCGGTTAATAGGGCGATTTGGTTTTCTCGGTTTCTCTTACGGCGGGATGCAAATTGGATAATGGATCCCCTGATGACCGCCTTATGGGCTTCCCATATAGTGGCTATACTGCAGTCACCCTCTACGTTAGTCGTAAAATATTCTCTAAGCTCTGTTTTAATCAAGTCCTGAAACTTAGGGATCTTCAATAGCGTCTCGTTTAGTCTCCATGTCGGTCTGCCGTCAGGTATGTCGAAAATGTCAAATGTCGCGGTTAAAGCCGCGTGATCTGTCCAGGAAAGTGGGACTATCGAAGAGAAGCGAGCGGTGCGGGAGAGAGGTGCACAACTCAAGAACAAATCAATACGAGAGTACACATCGTGCGGATTGGAGTAGAAAGTATAGTCCCTGGTGGTCGGGTTAAGAAATCGCCAGACGTCGAACAAACCAGCCTCGGCCATGCCCCTATGCAATGCGGAGGAATTCGGGGTTTGACTACTACGCAAGGGTCCGGACCTATCCATGCCCGTGAGAGCCATATTGAAATCTCCACCAACGAGTACTTTGCCTCGTCTGTATGAGTAGAGGTCATGGAAAAACTTGCGAAAGAATTTGGATTGGGCAGTGTTTGGAGAGTACAGATTAGCCAAGGTAACCTCCTCGTGTCCGATTTTTCCCCTCACCATTACATAGCGACCTTCATTGTCGTGTTTACAGTCTATGAGTTGGAAAGGAATGGACCCCCTTATTAAGATAGCCACCCCATGTTTTTTAGCTGTATGATTGGAATACCAGGCCATAGGAAATTGTTTAGATGTCAGGGAGGGATGGGAATCTGATTTCAGGTGTGTCTCCTGTAAGAAAATCACGTCACCTTTTAATGTTTTGAGAGATCTGTGGAGATGAGAACGTTTCTGGGGAGTGTTCAGCCCTTTAACGTTAATGGACAGGCATTTTAGTGGCATGATTGAAACTGAAGAGGGAGTAATTAGCTGGAAATCCCCCGGGACCCGGACTATGCGTACTGCAAACGGGGTCTAAGAAAGGAGGGGAACAGAAGAAAGAGGAACAAAAAAGAATAAAGCAGACGTAGTATCCAGCAGGCAGGATACTCGGCTGCCAAAATTGAGCTCTCAGAGAAAAGAAAGATGAGAGCCCACTGGTGGGATACAAATGCAATATAACAGACGAGGGTGTTAACCCTCTATACTTGTTAATAACTTTAATCCCTAAGATTCGGGGGAGGAGGTATCAAGATAGAGCACTGATGCCCCCCACCCGGAACCACTAATATACAGAATGGGCGGACCGTTTTGTAGCAAACTAGGTTCTCTTTATACCCCATGGACGGGATATTCCCTAATATAGAGCACTTATAACATAAATTATCATATAACCAATAGTATCATAGTAGTGATAATACTAGAGCAAGTGGTAAGATCGCCGGACAGGTCGGCGGCCCGAGACACCCCACACGATATCGGAAAAGGATTAAATCCATTATTCTCTCTATATGGCAATGTCTCCAAGCCGCCGACCAGCCCACCGAGATAGCAACATAGCCTTGCTTGAGGTATAAATGTCCGCCAGCAAGAACCTTCTAAAAAGAAAATAAATGGACATTAGCGTGCGGAGCGGGACCTACAACAAAGCTTACATAGCATTTGAGCAAGGATGAGAATAACATTGAGTATATTAAACGTTACTAAAACATTGAAATTAAACGAAAGGAACGTCATGTCTATGAGGTAGCAGCTGGAGACAGCTGCAACTTTCAAAGCAATTTGTTTCCATCATCAGGAGAGCGAATGGTGTGAATTTTGCCATCAATCTCCACAATGAGGCGGAAAGGGAATCCCCAGCGATATTTATATCCATTGTCCCGTAATGTGGAAGTGACAGCGCGTAAATCGCGTCGTTTAGCAATGGTCACCGGTGATAGGTCTTGATAGATCTGAAGCCGGGATTCTTCGAATAAGATTGAGGTTGAGTTTCTGCACGCCAGAGTGATACTGTTCTTAATCTTGAAGGACAGAAATCGGAGGATAACATCGCGGGGTGGTTCCGAGTCCTTCGGTTTAGGTCTCAGGGCGCGATGAGCTCTTTCTATCGAGATGGTAGAATTTGAAAGCGACGGGACCAGGTGTATAAACAAGCGTTGGAGGTATGGTTCCAATTCGGAGGCTGTGATAGATTCAGGGACATTGCGGATACGCAAATTGTTCCGTCTTTCGCGATTTTCACTATCCTCGACTTTATCTTTAAGAAGTTCCAGTTCGCTGGATAGGTAACTCATGTCTTCACCTACTTGTTTGTGAAAATTTTGTTGATGATCCACCCGTGCTTCCAGTGCGGTAGTGCGAGAGTCCAGTGTCGCCATATCAGACTTTAATTCTCCAATCGCTGTCTGGAGAGCTGTCGTAAATGAATTCTTAAGATCTAGTATCATGTTCTGGAGAGATTGAATGTCCGCCTTAGTTGAGGGTGCATCCGTCTGGTCCATGGTGGATGTAGGCATCGGTGAGGATGGAGATGAAGCTTCTGACGGTTTTTCCCGGCGTGAGAAGTGTTGTGATATATCTTGTGTAGCTCCTGATTTTTTTGCTCTGGTGTTCGCTCTGCTCATAATATCTGGTGAACGGAGAACGTCCTTTTAAGGAGTGATAACAAGGCTGGTCCCCCTGGATGTTACGTATTCAACAGTTGGTCCGGGTGGGGGGGGGAAGTCAGGCATTCGTGAAATTACATCATTTATAGGACTTAAGTCCTATTAATCTGTGAAAGCAATGAGAGGAGTTCACAGGAGAGCGTCCTGAGTCACCATACACTTTTCCGTGGTTGTATGGGATGTAGTGTAGGAGATATAAAATAGCAGCTGCGGAGGTGAGGTTTTAATTTAATTCTGTCAAAATAGGAAGATAATTTCCTCACAGCACCTGTAGGGGCAGCATAGGGTATATAAGGTAAGATGAGCCTGTTCTGCCACCTCCAAGATGGCCGCTGTCAAAAGTGAATGGGGTGCTCTTTTATGAGTTTTCCCGGCTTTGCCCCCAGGCTTTTGTTTGATGCTGGGTGTCCCCAGGCCTCTCAGCAACCTCCGCTCACCTCCCCCCGTTCACCGCCGCGGTCAGCAGGCGTTGTGCAGTGGTGTAGCGCCTGAGTTCCGTCAGGCGCCACATCCAAGATGGCCGCCGCCACCGGAGCTCCTCGAGGACGTTCGGCTCCGGCCCCGCTTGTTCAGGGACACTTATCTGTGTCTCTGCAGCTCTGTCAAGGTCCTCCAGGTAAGGGGAGTTCAGTGTGGAAGCGGGGAAGGCCGGGGAGCAGCGTTTTGGCGGCCGGGCGGCGGGTGATCTCGGGCGGGGATGGTAATAAATTTAGGCCCCGGCTTCACCTCCCTGGGAAGGCCACAACCTGCAAGCACAGGGCGAGCCCGTGCTCCGGCTCTGCAGCTCACTCCCTGGGTGCCCTAGTCGACAGGGGCAATTGTGGGGTGGTATGGGGGGGATGCAGGTGGGGTAAAAGTTATTTTTAGGGGTTATTTTATTTTAATCCAGCAGGAGCTCTTTGTATGTACTGCCTCTCAGTCAGGCCTCAAGCCACGCCCCCGCCACTTGTTTATTTAATATATTTCTGTTATTTCATTTTATGCTGAATTGTATACTTCTCCTTCTTAATGAAAAAATGACATGATCAAAAAAAAGAATACGCACGCTGGATAGTGAACCTGATCCAGCGAGAGATTGTCTGCTTAGAAGCAGGCCACCCAAGTTTCTTGGGATCATACAGGACAAACAGAAAGTCCGATTTTCTGTGACGAGCAGTCCTCTTCACATAGATTTTCAGAGCCCTTACAACATCCAAGGACTTTGATGAAAATGAGGAGTCAGTAGCAACTGGCACCACAATAGGTTGGTTGATATGAAATGCCGACACAACCTTCGGAAGGAACTGCTGACGTGTCCGGAGCTCAGCTCTATCTTCATGGAAGATCAAGTAGGGGCTCTTACAAGACAAAACCCCTGACTCCGACACACGTCTAGCAGAAGTTAAGGCCAACAAAGTGACAGCCTTCCACGTGAGAAACTTGACCTCAACCTCCGGTAGAGGTTCGAACCAATCTGACTGGAGGAACTGTAACACCACGTTAAGATCCCAGGGCGCCGTAGGCGGCACAAAGGGAGGCTGGATGTGCAGAACCCCTTTCAGAAAAGTCTGAACGTCAGGGAGGGAAGCCAACTGTTTCTGGAAGAAAATGGATAGGGCCGAAATCTGGACCTTTACAGATCCCAACCTCAGGCCCATATCCACACCTGCTTGCAGGAAGAGGAGAAACCGTCCCAGTTGAAACTCCACCGTAGGAAACTTCTTGGACTCACACCAAGACACATATTTATTCCAAATACGATGGTAATGTTTAGACGTTACTCCTTTCCTAGCCTGTATCAGGGTAGGAATAACCTTGTTCGGAATGCCCTTGCCGGGCTAATATCTGGCGTTTAACCTCCATGCCGTCAAACGTAGCCGTGGTAAGTCTTGATAAGCGAACGGCAACTGCTGCAGCAGGTCCTCCCGAAGAGGAAGAGGCCTCGGCTCTTCTAGCAGTAGATCCAGAAGATCCACGTACCGAGTCCTTCTTGGCCAGTCCGGAGCAATGAGGATTGTCTGAACTCTTGTTCTCCTTATGAGTTTTAGAACTCTTGGAATGAGTGGAAGTGGAGGAAACACGTACACCGACTGGAACACCCACGGAGTCACTAGGGCATCCACCGCCATGGCTTGCGGGTCCCTCGACCTGGAACAATACCGCCGAAGCTTCTTGTTGAGACGAGAGGCCATCATGTCTATTTGAGGTACACCCCAAAGATCTGTTACCTCCCTGAACACCTCCGGATGGAGTCCCCACTCTCATGGATGGAGATCGTGTCTGCTGAGGAAGTCCGCTTCCCAGTTGTCTACTCCCGGAATGAAGATTGCTAACAGCGCCAATGCGTGATTTTCTGCCCAGATGATGATTCTTGTTACCTCTGACATTGCAGCTCTGCTCTTCATTCCGCCCTGTCGGTTTATGTAGGTCACTGTCATTACATTGTCCGACTGCACTTGAATGGCTCGATCTCGCAGAAGATGGGCCGCTTGGAGAAGACCGTTGTAGACGGCTCTTAGTTCCAGAATGTTTATTGGAAGGCTGGATTCAAGGCTTGACCACTGTCCTTGGAAGGTTTCTCCCTGAGTGACTGTGCCCCAGCCCTGGAGACTTGCATCCATGGTTAGAACGATCCAGTCCTGAATTCCGAACCTGCGGCCCTCCAGAAGGTGAGGTAGTGAAATCCTGGCTTTCGGCGACAGACGTATTCTCTGGTGCATGTGTAGATGAGATACCGACCACTTGTCCAGGAGATCCAGTTGGAAGGACCGAGCATGAAACCTTCCGTACTGTAGAGCCTCGTAAGAGGCCACCATCTTCCCCAGAAGGCGAATGCACCGATGAACTGAAACCCGGGCTGACTTCAGGACATCCCGGACCATTGTTTGTATCACCAACGCTTTCTCCTCCGGCAGAAACACCCTCTGCACTTCCGTGTCGAGGATCATACCCAGAAAATCCAACCTCCTTGTCGGCTCCAAATGTGATTTTCGAAGGTTCAGGATCCAACCGTGTTCCCTGAGCAGATGAGTCATGAGAACAATGGACTGTAACAACGTCTCCCTGGACGATGCCTTTATCAGCAGATTGTCAGATATGGGATTATGTTCACCCCCTGTCTGCGGAGGAGAACCATTATCTCTGGCATCACTTTGGTGAATACCCTCGGTGCTGTGGAGAAGCCGAATGGCAGTGCCTGAAATTGATAGTGACTGTCTAACAGTGCAAATCTGAGATAAGCCTGGTGCGGCAGCCAAATCGGAATGTGGAGGTACGCATCCTTGATATCCAGGGATACCAGAAACTCTCCCTCCTCCAGACCTGAAATCACTGCTCTGAGAGACTCCGTTTTGAATTTAGAAACACCCTCAGGTAGGGGTTCAACGATTTCAAGTTCAAAATTGGTCTGACCGAACATCCGGTTTCGGTACCATGAAAAGGTTTGAATAATAACCCTTGTTTTGCATATGAGGTGGAACTGGGACAATGACCTGTGACATTTCCAATTTTAGGATGGCTTCCTGCAGGATAGCCCTGTCTGTCAGCAAAGCTGGCAAGCCTGATTTGAAGAATCGGCGAAGCGGGAGTTCTTGAAACTCCAGTCTGTACCCCTGGGACACAATATCCTGTACCCAGGGATCCAGGCCAGACGACACCCAGACGTGTCTGAAACATCTGAGTCTCGCATCCACCAGCCCGTCCTCCAGGCTTTGTGGTCCACCGCCATGCTGAGGATTTTGAGGAACCAGAAGCAGGTCTCTGGTCCTGGGAGCCTGCGGGTGCAGGCTTTTTGGATTTTGCATGACCACCTCTAAAGAAAGTGGTAGGAGGCTTGGACTTTTTTGCCTTAGCGGTCCGAAAGGACTGCGGCACAGCTGAAGAAAATGTTTTTTTCGTAGAAGGTGTAGCAAAGGGAAGGAAAGGTGACTTACCCGCAGTTGCCGTGTGAATACACGCATCCAACGCTTCCCCAAATAGAGCCTGACCTTTGCAGGGTAGGTTCTCCACAATTCTCCTGGATTCCGCGTCTGCAGACCATTGGCATAGCCAGAGTCCCCTGCGGGCTGAGACCGACATGGAAGATATCTGTGCAGTCAGTGTACCCAGGTCCTTCATGGATTCCACCATGAACCCCGCAGAATCCTGTATGTTATGTAAAAACAATTCAATGTCACTTCTATCAATTGTATCCAAATCCTCCAGTAATGTGCCTGACCACTTTACTATGGCTTTAGAAATCCATGCACAGGCAATACTGGGTCTTAACGCCACTCCTGAAGCAGAGTAAATGGATTTGAGTGTAGTGTCAATCTTGCGATCAGCTGGTTCTTTTAACGCGGTAGATCCAGAGACAGGTAAAACCACCTTTTTAGACTAGTCTGGAGACAGATGTGTCACAATGGGTGGGTTTTCCCATTTTTCCTATCTTCCTCAGGGAATGGAAAATTAACCAGAACCCTTTTTGGCATCTGGTTTTCCCAGGATTTTTCAAATATAGCGTTTACTTCTTTAGACGCAGGGAAGGTTAGCGAGGCTTTCTTATTGTCAGTGAAGTAAGCCTCCTCAACCTGCTCAGGTGTTGTGTCATTAATGTTTAACACATCTCTAATGGCCTCAATCATGAGCTGCACCCCCATAGCAAGGGATACCGCCCCCCTCAGCACATCCCCATCACCGTCTGCAGTATCAGAATCGGTCCATGTCATCTTCCATAATTTGGGCAAGTGCACGTTTCTGTGGGAACATGCTAGGGGATTTTGCAGGAATAGGAACAGAGCCTGACCAAACTGCCTTAGACTTCTTCAACAGCTGAGTTTCAGTCTCAGTATTAGCTACCTTAGTAGAGATCTGAGAGATCATTCCTTTGATAGAAGTTAACCACTCAGGCTCAACAATAGGGATCTTAGACAAAGCATTACAATCCTGTGTACATGGAATGGATCCTTCCTGAAAGGAAACCTCTTCTGCAGCATATGACACAGAGTCACTAGACATGGCTACGTGAGATATCAAACACCCACACACACACACACACACACACACACACACGGAAATGTCAGACAGAGTTTCACCCCAAGTATGCCACAGAGAGACACAGAGATTGGAGCCAACCCACACACACAGCGCTTTTTGAGGTACAACTAATAAAACTACCAGCGCTATCTGTGTACCTTAATAGACTACACAGACTTTACACAGCTTCCCCATCCTTCTACAACCCCCTGGTACAGCACAGGATAGCTGGAGTTGCTTGGAGGGACAGCTCTCCCTGTCAGCGTCTGTGGACAGGAACTGCAGGCAGGAAAATGGCGCTGAACGCTGCTGGGTCTGCTCTGAGAAGCTCCGCCCCCCGAACATGGTGCTGCTTCCCGCTCTTTATTTTATTATACTGGCCTGAGGATTCTGCTGGCAGCGATCCAGGGACTCTGACAGGCTTGCTGGCCAGTGTAGGGTATAGGCGCTGGGTCAGGGCGCCCCTCATAACACTGCACTATGTACCGCTGAGCCCCGGAGCGCAGTTAGTGCTGCGCTCCCTACCCTGTTGCCGCCATCTTCACACTGGCTCCCTGCTTGCCAGGGGGGGACGGTTACTCACTCGCCACCGAAGTCTTCTGGCTCTGTAAGGGGATGGCGGTATGCTGCAGGAGTGAGCGGGAGTGTTGCCTGCTAATGATCAGCACCCTCAGGAGCTCAGTGTCCTGTCAGCGGAGATAGTGGCTCGGACCCCGTAGGGCGAACACTACTCCCCCCCTTAGTCCCGTGAAGCAGGGAGGCTGTTGCCAGCAGACTCCCTGTGCCTAAACTAACTCTTAGAAAAAAATAAAACTTAATAAGTTCTAGGAGCTCCCCTAGCTGTGACCGGCTCCTCCGGGCACATTTTCTAAACTGAGTCTGGTAGGAGGGGCATAGAGGGAGGAGCCAGCCCACACTCTCAAACTCTTAAAGTGCCAGTGGCTCCTAGTGGACCCGTCTATACCCCATGGTACTAATGTGGACCCCAGCATCCTCTAGCACGTAAGAGAAAGTATCAAATTCATGCATCTTCAATGAGGAATCCCTGACTGGCAGTTTCTTATAGCCCCATTATTGTATGTGCTAATGGGGTTTTGAGTTTGAGTAAAAGGATTTGTAATGTAGCTCAGTCAGGAGAGTGTACTTACCTGCAATCTTCTGGTTATTCTCATTCACTTCTAATTAGCTGCACCAGGGATCAAATTATTTCAGCAGAAGAGGAGCGGGTGGAAGGTAAGGAAGGAGAAAGAAGTGAGAGGTACTAGAGGTGCTGGGAAGGTAGAGGCACCAGAAGAAGCAATGAATATGGGGGGTAATTCCAAGTTGATCGCAGCAGGAATTTAGTTAGCAATTGGGCAAAACCATGTGCACTGCAGGGGAGGCAGATGTAACATGTGCAGAGAGAGTTAGATTTGGGTGGGTTATTTTATTTCTGTGCAGGGTAATACTGGCTGCTTTATTTTTTCACTGCAAATTAGATTGCAGATTGAACACACTCCACCCAAATCTAACTCTCTCTGCACATGTTATATCTGCCTCCCCTGCAGTGCACATGGTTTTGCCCAATTGCTGTCAAAAATCCTGCTGCGATCAACTTGGAATTACCCCCATGGAAAGTAGGGAAAGGTGAGCACAGGTGAGAAATAGGTTGTGGGGTTAAATTAAGTGACATGCAGTGAAATGGATGGCTGTGGAGTCCCTGGCTAGTATCAGACCAAGATTTACACACACACATATATGAACCTCACATTATATAAAGGTGCAGCAGTATATACTTTATAAAATCACTATTTTTACTTCTTACCATCATGAAAACACTTTGTTGCAGAAAGTTGTAGATAAAAAAAATAACATTAAAAAAGTTTTTAAAACCCACTACACTACACTAACCCTTTTGTCCCCTAGGCTTTTACTCATGGTCCAAACATAATATCTACCTGTTACTCAGAGAGAAAATCTTTCTTTTCAAGCATGCCAGCCCCTGGGCCACCTTAAACCCTCTGCTAACAAACAGAAACAGGTCATTACAGCAACATATATTATGCTAAAGCATAACATAACTTCAAAGTCATTAGCCCAGACCAATTATTACTAATTTTTAAACCCCAATATACAGTCTATACTGTAGCTATGAACAGGAAATAAGTATACAAAAAATCCTTGCAAATGCAGAAACCCCTTGTGTGCTGAATACCAATACCACTAGACTCAGCTCTGTAATGGAGATAGTCTTTATTACTTTTGGAATTAGGTTAAACTATAGTTCATAACTTATGCAAATTGTACAGTGGGCTCCAGTGACCATTCTAAATATGAACTAAATTGCTATTTAAATATAAATCAATTGTTCTTTCATTATTTATGAGAAGTGATAGACAAGACTGATGTGATGATCAGATCTCTGGGGGAATATTTTTATACCAACAATGACAGTATGCCGCAATAAAAGCAAACATATTAACCTGTTCATCTCAGGAATAAATACCTCATATGGCGCAGCAGCATCATTGCTGTGTAATCCAATAACCAAAATCTAAACCCTCTGGTGAAGACTAAATTATAGCTATCCACAGAGATAATCCCTTCTTTCTGGCCATTGATCATGATTATGTGAGCTACTACTGATGGTTATCACTAGCTGGAGCCATGACTGGTGCTGCCTGGGATATTGCCCACGGGGAAGACATGTCCACCATAATATAAACCATTAAAACTTGTTGCAGAAGCAGTGTAAAAACTTGTTGAGCACTATCTGCTTCCTCTCGGTGGCAACGGGTATGTTGCCCACAGAAGGAATGTCACCCAACCCCAGCAGCGACTCACCAGCATGTTTCCCGCATTTTAGCCATTTTGATCTTCAGCTAATCCTTCATGTTGGCTGTTCCTGGTTTGGTTCTGGAGAACTTCCTGGATAGGTCATCTGACACTGCACCAAGCCATACTCCCCCTCAGTGAGGCAGATCTGCTAGACGTCTCCTCTTGTGCTTTTATTGCAGTATTATTGGCCATAGTGCCCCGTTCATTGGTGGTTATAACAGCCATGATCATCGATGGTATGAAACTATTGAACCACATACTATCGATGGTTTCTAATATTGAATGTTTACACACTTCCTCAGTGCATGAGAGGTGTCGGTGATGGATGCTGCTGCTGAGTCTTACTCGGTCTTGCGCAAGTTTTCTTAGTGATGTGCAGTGTATGGAAGACGGCTCACTGATGCAGGCAGCCTGCCAAATCTTGTGATGTGGCTCTGTGCTCATGTCTACGCTGCTGCTCATTGTGTCAGGGTAGCATCTAGTTTCCCTTTCCCTTTGTGGAGAGGACCTTTCCATAATGTGCTGGGTCCACATCACCAAATATTTGGAATAGTAACCTGTGGCAAGCGAAAGCGGAGCGAGACACCGAGCCCAAAGTGTGGCGAGTGAAGCGAGCCCGTGAGGGTACAATAGTGCATAGATAAAAGTAAATACTCTAAAACAATTGGAAAATGGATGTGTGTACTACGAGTGGCCGGTTGTCGGGATCCCGGCGCCCAGCATACCGACCCGGGATCCTGACAGCCGGCCAATGCCGGCATCAGGGCGAGAACAAAGGAGCCCCTTGCTGGCTCGCTGCACTTGCCATGCTGCAGTCACGGTGGCGCACTCACGCTAGTTATTCTCCCTCCAGGGGTGTCGTGGACACCCCAAGAGGGAGAATAGTTGTCGGTATCCCAGCGGTCGGGATCCCGGTGCCAGTATGCTGAGCTCTGGGATCCCGACAGCCGGTATAACGAGTGCCACCCAAATGGATAAAACATTAGCTTCGGTGAGGGCGGAAGTTCTCTTCTGCCCTCCTGTGCTGTCATATCCTGATCCTTTCCACAAAGGGAAAATAGACACAACCATTGTGCCAGTGGAGCAGGGAGCGATTGGGAGGGGCCAGGGGCTGGGCTGCAGAAACAGGCAGGCTGGCTATGTTTTAGAAAGTCAAGAAAAGTAGTGCAAGAGTGTGTAATATAATATTGATGTATAGTGAGAGAATACATGTAACATTATCATAAACCATTAAAAACAAACAGAAAGGGTGAGATGTAATGAAGTTCAAGTTCGGCGGCCATGCAGGGTGCCAGCCGAACTTGGACGGTTTTTTAAAGGGGCAATCATTTACAAGCCTAAACCATGTTTTGTAAATGATTGCCCCTTTAAAAAAAACATCCACATTTGGGCGGCATCCCGCAGGGCCGCCAAACTCAGTTTTCATGACATCCCGCCCACAATGTCAATATTTCTTTAAAATATAACGCAAGCTGCAAATATTTATATGTATGATTCAGTCCATAGGCATTAAGAACTTACAACCATGTCCACAATGATAGAGTTTGTTATAAAGGTACAGGAGAACCAATGTCCATGTAATCATAGGTCCACGGCCAGGGGTCACCTATGTTATACTAGACCGACTTTTAGCATCCATGGAGCTCAGATGGTAAACAGCATGCCAGGAGGTTCCCAACCTCCTGCAGCGTAGTGTAGTCCCGATAGGCACAGGCTCTTTATGGGGCTGGCAGTGTGTGGTAGATGAGGTGCCGTCTATATGACCGGGAGGCAGTGTGAATATGGTGCCTCTGTATGACCAAGCAGCGGTATTAGTTGTTTGGTGCCTGGATGACAGCCTAGTAGCTCTGCGGTGCTGTGCAAGCTTGTAAAAGAAAACCATCGGCCCATCTCTTACCATCAATGGTGGGAAACCATTAGTATATCACCCATCCATGGTAAAACTATATGACATTGGCATGTGACCATCAGTGATTTTGACTCATCAATGGTCGATGCCCATTCCTAGGAGGCTGAGCTTAGAACTGCCTCATTGCTGGTCTCCCCATGACAGTCTTTGCATTTCCAACATAGCGTTGCACATTCGGTGAGTATTGACTATAAAAATGATGAGACTAATACAAAGGTGATATTCATAATTGTAAATATCTTCTTTGTATTATTGTAATAAGTTTTATAGTCAAAACTCTGGAGTATACTGGAGTATGACGGGTGAGACTCTGCCTCCCCTGCCTCCCCTGACTACACCTCATTGGTTAAAGGGTAGTTGATGGAGATAAGGAGATTTATGGTAGACTTACCATAGTTAAATCTCTTTCTGCGAGGTACACTGGGTTCCACAGGGAATACATTGGGTGTGTAGAGTTGGATCTTGATCCAGAGGCACCAACAGGCTAAAGCTTTGCCTGTTCCTAGGATGCAGTGCATTTCCTCCTCTATAACCCCGCCTCCGGACCCTGGAGCTCAGTTTGTTTAACCAGTCCAATGCAGTAGCAGGTAAAAGAGAAGGCAGATGTTAGTCACATAGAACCACATTCCTACAACAGGAGAAGGGACCAGCGGCTAATGCCATACAAACCCAAAGAAGCTAAGTGCGTCAGGGTGGGTACCCTGTGGAACCCAGTGTACCTCGCAGAAAGAAATTTAATTATGGTCAGTCTACCATAAATCTCCTTTTCTGCAGCGGGGTACACTGTGTTCCACAGGGAATACATCGAGGATGTCCTAAAGCAGTTCCTCATGGGAGGGGACACCGTAGCGGGCACAAGAACCCGGCGTCCAAAGGAAGCATCCTGGGAGGCGGAAGTATCAAAGGCATAAAACCTAATAAACGTGTTCACTGAGGACCACGTAGCCACCTTGCATAATTGTTCAGCGGACATGCCTCTGCGGGCCGCCCAAGAAGGTCCATCAGACTAAGTAGAATGGGCTTTGATAGCAGCAGGAGCTGGAAAACCAGCCTGTGCATAAGCTTGTGCAATCACCATTCTAATCCATCTGGCCAAGGTTTGCTTATTCGCAGGCTAGCCACGTTTGTGAATACCAAAAAGTACAAAAAGGGTATCGGACCTCCTGAGAGAGGTAGTCCTCTCCACGTAAATACGGAGAGCCCGTACCACATCCAAAGGCCGCTATTTAGAGGACAAACCAGAAGAGATGAAAGCCGGAACCACAATCTCTTGGTTAAGGTGAAAATATGACACCACCCTAGGTAAATAACCAGAGCGAGTTCTAAGAACTGCCCGGTCACGGTGAAAGATCAGAAAGGGCGGACGACAGGACAAAGTTCCTAAGTCCGACACCCTCCTAGCAGAGGCAATAGCCAGCAGAAACACGACCTTAAGCCTAAGATATTTAAGGTCTACAGACTCAAGAGGTTCAAATGGAGACTCTTGGAGGGCATTCAAGAAAACAGACAAATCCCATGGAGCCACAGGAGGGACACACGGAGGCTGAATCCATAAAACTCCTTGAGTGAAAGTATGAACGTCAGGAATAGATGCAATCTTTATCTGAAACCACACTGACAAGGCAGAAATATGAACCTTGAGGGAGGCCAGACGAAGGCCCAAGTCTAGGCCTTGTTGCGGAAAAACCAAAAGTCTGGAAGTTCTGAAATAGTATGCATCGTAATTCTTAGCAGCACACCAGGTGAAATAAGAATTCCAGACCCTGTAATAAATCCGTGCAGAAGCCGGATTGCGGTCCTTCAACATAGTTTGGATAACCGCCTTGGAGAATCCTTTGGCATTCAGAAGTGAAGCTTCAAGAGCCACACCGTCAAAGCCAGTCTGGCCAGGTCCCGGTAAACACAAGGGCCCTGAACGAGGAGGTCTGGGCATTGAGGAAGTAGAAGAGGACGCTCAATCGACAGACCCTGCAGGTCTGAGAACCAATGTCGTCTGGGCCACACTGGAGCGACTAGAAGTAGAGAGGCAGGACAAGCGTCAACGCAGTGAACACTGCCCGCAATTCTAGAATGTTTATTGGGAGGAGAGATTCCTCCCTGGTCCACCGATCCTGGAGAGAGTGTTGCTCTAATACCGCGCCCCAACCCTGCAGACTGGCGTCCGTTGTCAGTAGGACCCAGTTGGAGATCCAGAAGGGACGGCCCCTGCTCAACTGTTGGTCCTGTAGCCACCAGCTCAGTGACAGAGGAACCGTCCGGAGTCAAGGAGATCATTTGAGACCTGATCCTTCGGGGCAGGCCATCCCACTTGGCAAGGATTAACCGCTGCAGAGGGCGGGAATGAAATTGAGCGTACTCTACCGTGTCGAAAGCCAACACCATGAGGCCTAGTACTTGCATCGCCGAGTGTATCGACACCCTTGGGCGAGAAAGGAAGTATCTGATCCTGTCCTGAAGTTTTAGGACTTTCTCTGGAGACAGAGACAGTCTTTGGCTGTGTGTGTCTAGTAGTTCTCCCAGGTGCACCATGCTCCGAACAGGGACCAGCGAGGACCTTTTCCAGTTGATGAGCCACCCGTGGGCTTGTAGGAATTGGACCGTCAGTTCCAGATGACTGAAGAGAACATCTTGGGACTTCGCCAGGATCAGCAAGTCATCCAGATATGGTAGGATCCTGATTCCCTGACGGCGGAGAAGGGCCGTCATCACGGCCATGACCTTGGTTAAGATCCGAGGGGCCATGGCCAGTCCAAATGGCAGAGCCTGGAATTGATAATGTAGGTTGCCAATAGCAAACCGCAGATATTGCTGATGCGATATGGCAATAGGTATATACAGGTAAGCATATGCTGAGTATGCCCAGGGATACCATATAGTCTTCAAGTTCCATGGCCAGTACAATAGAGCGCAGAGTTTTTATATAGAATTTGGACACTCTCACAAGTTTGTGCAATGATTTGAGGTTGAGTATAGGCCGGAAGGACCCATTGAGTTTCGGGACTAGAAACAGGGTTGAATAATATCCCCTGCCTCTCTGGGACAGAGGTACCGGCACTACCACTCCTGTGTCCAGGAGGGATCGCACAACCAGGTGTAGAGCTTGCGCTTTCAACAGATCCAAAGGAATAACCGTCGTGCAGAACTGGCGAGGGGGATGTCTCTTGAAAAAGACAGTGTACCCATGAGAGACTACTTCCCACACCCAGGCGTTTGAAGTGGTCCTTAACCAGACCTGGGCAAATTGCAGAAGTCGGCCTTCCACCCTGGGATCCCCCAGGGGGAGGCCCGGCCCGTCATGCAGCAGGCTTGTCTAGCTTGGAAGCAGGCTGACGGGCAGCCCAGGATTGTTTAGGATTGGGTGTAGTGGTTTTGGAAGCACGAGCCTGTCTTGGGTACGCCTAACCCTTTGCTTTCCCTGGAGGTCAAAAGGAACAAAAAGTGGTAATCTTAGCCTTCGGTGCAGAAGGATTAGTACTTGGGAGAAACGCAGTCTTAGCAGTCGCCACGTCAGTCACAATCTTGTTCAGATCCTCCCCAAAGAGGATGTCTCCCTTAAAAGGGAGCATCTCCAAGGTCTTTTTGGAGTCCAGGTCCACCTTCAAGGACCTCAACCACAGAATTCGGCAATCCAGTATAGACGTAGTAGACACCTTGGCCACCATTACACCTGCCTCAGAGGACACCTCCTAAATAAAATGGGAGGCCGTGGTAATATGAGACAGATATTGTCTGGCAGGCTCAGAAATATCCTGAGATAGCTCTTCCTCTAATGCCTGAACCCATGCTTCAATTCCTTTTGCAGTCCAGGAGGCTGCTATAGTGGGCCTATGTACAGCACTGGTAAGGTAGTAAACAGACTTCAGGCATACCTCCACACGCTTATCCGAAGGATCCTTCAGTGAGGTGACAGTGGTGACAGGCAGAGTAGATGACACCACAAAACGGGCGACATGAGAGTCCACCAGCGGTGGATTTTCCCACTTGTTACTCAACTCTGCAGGGATAGGATAGCAAGCTAGCATCTTTTTAGACAGTAAAAATGTATTTCCTGGAGACGAATAGGATTCCTGACGTATGTCGATTAAATGGTCAGAATGTGGTAAGACTACTTTAGTAACCATCTGACGTTTCAGGTTTCTTAGACGCAGTAGTGGGATCTACCTCATCATCAATTTGTAGAATCAGCTTAATAGCCTCCACTAAGTCAGGAACATCAACTTGAGTTGTAGGTTCCTCATCAGTGTCTGACGGATCAGTATATTCCCCATCCTCATCAGAAGAATTATCTGAAATATTAGTGGATTGTGAGGAGGAAGCGGCCCACTTAGATGACCTCTTGACCCCAGAGGGATGTGGGGTAGACTTTTGTCTCACCAAAGATTGATTTAATTGTTGTATCTGGATAGACAGTGTCCGCACAGGGCGGATTAACTACAGAGACAATATGTGGCTGCAATGGCACAGGAGGACCCACAGGGGGCGTAAGACGTGTCACAAGCGTATTTAGCATACTTGATAACGCTGCCCAACGTGGTTCCTGATTGGGCACAGGGGCTGAGGGCTGACTGGGAGATGTATGGCACCCAGTACACGAACCATCAGTTAAAACCTCCCCCTCAGGTAAATCCTTGGTGCAAGCATTGCATGATGCAGAAACGTCCGTGGATTTCCCGCCCTGTGTGGCAGACATTATAGGGAATGTAGCCGTAGAGCGTAACAGTACAATATAGCCAGACAAATACAATACCTGCAAATAACCCCCTGATTTATGTGACAGTAAAATTAGTAAATACAGGACACAAACAGAGAATTAAAGCAGTATGAGGTGACTGAAATACACAGTAAAACACACTAAACAGTATATACTGTGTAGCACTATATATGAGACTCTGATGCACCTAGTCCCCCAGGGTACAGAATATAGCGATAGCAATAAGTGTGATACACAAGCATGAAATCCACACAGCAGCTACAGGAACACTCAGTCACAGTTATTTCAGACAATGCACAGTAGACACTGGATGTATATCTCAATATCTCAGAATACTTGTACTAAACATTCAGGTAGAAGTACACTTGTTCTTAACTATCACTGTCTAAAATGACATGTAGAATACTTAAGTGACTTTAAAAGCACGGCGCTGATGAGGCAGGCGGATTTACAGAGGAGACATTGCCCTGCAGTCCCGGAGATCAGCCGCAGCTACTTGTGTAAAGATGGTGCCCAAATCTCTGTCAGGGAGTGAGTGAGAGTGAGAAGCAGCTCCAGGGCAGGAACACCAGCAGTAGATGGCGCCCAGAGCTGGGACAGGAGGGGCTACAGGTCAAGCGCCTTATCCCCTATGCTGGTCCTCACCACCAGGTACTGTTGAGCCTTCTTAAAAAGGATTTTTGTGAAATCCGACCTGTGCTCTCTGCCCTGGTGGATATAGTGAGATCCCTGTACGGCCACAGTGTTCACGCCAGCGTTGCGGTCCGTCTCCTAAGACCGTGATTGGATTGCTATTTCAGCGAGTCCCTGGGGGACCCTCTTACCTTCTCCCAAAGAAGCAGCCACGCGATCCTGGAGAGCGCCAGTGGCGTGTGACTGGATACCGGAGCGCCTCCGCCGCAAGTACCCGAGAACTTTGCCAGCGGGAGTATGCGGCGCTGCTGGGGAGGTCAAATACTTATGATAAAATACCGTGCGCTGGTAATGGCTGCCTTTGATTTCAGGAAATGGACAAAGAAGTGTCACCCCACACTCCAGAAATCGTTGTGGTCAAATGAGTACCATTAGAATCCAGAGGCGCTAAAAAAAACACATAAACAAACATTCATAGTGCATCATGTATATGTATATGTATATGTATATGTATAAGAAACTAAATCAATTTAAAAAAATTTGGTGAGTCTTATACCTAAAAATAAATCTACTTTTTTAGGAGTAGACAATCACGCTTTTGGGGGGAGTTGGAATTCCACCAATAAGGATTCTGTGTGCCTCTGGTCTTCCTCTCCACAATCAGTACCCAAAAAAGAAAGATAAAGAACCTCCAATGGTGCAATATTTTTTATTCACTGTGCTAAAACATATAAGACAGGGATAAGGGTGGTCTCTCACCATATGAAGTGGTCTACAAAGTAGACAATAATAGCAGGTTTTAAAGATGGTTATATTTGGGCGTCCCCGAAACCAGCCGTTCAACTCCACAGGTGATGTCCCAACCGTCTCCCTCACAACAGACAAATCCTCCTGGGGAGGTGTTGGAGCCGCAGCACAGTATGTCACTGGGACTGTTAAGTGGCCTGCTCTGCAGGCACCAACTTACAAACTGAGCTCCAGTGTCCAGAGGTGGGGTTATAGAGGAGGCCATGGAATGCATCCTGGGAACAGTAAAAGTTTAGCCTGTTGGTGCCTCTGGATCAAGATCCAGCTCTACATCCCTGATGTATTCCCTGTGGAACACAGTGTACCCCGCTGCAGAAAAATATGATAATGGGTGAAGAAAAATAGACCGACAGACACAAATGGGGAAGGCAGAAGAAAGGACAGACACCAACAATGCAGAGACAAAGACACACAATCACAACCTTGGAGACAGAAAAAGAGGGAGAAAGCAGTGACAGACTTGCATACACACATGGGGATAGGTGTGGTACACATACACACATGGAGATAGGCATGGTACACATACACACATGGGGCTGGGGGTGGTACACATACACACATGGGGCTGGGGGTGGTACACATACACACATAGGATTGGGGGTGGTACACATACACACATGGGGCTGGGGATGGTGGTACACATACACACATGGGGCTGGGGGTGGTACACATACACACATGGGGCTGGGAAAGGTACACATACACACATGGGGCTGGGGGTGGTACACATATACACATGGGGCTGGGAAAGGTACACATATACACATGGGGCTGGGAAAGGTACACATATACACATGGGGCTTGGGGTGGTACACACACAAAATTGCAAACAAGGAAGCAAACATACAGGGAAGGAAGAGAACTGCCCAGGTGTCTGGAACCCAGGGGGAGCAATCATAGTAGGAGCTGATGATGGGTGAATTAGTGTTTAGTGTATGCAGGACGGAGATACTTACAGTAAACAGAGTAGCTGCATACTACCTCTATATGGGAATATGCATGATGAAAGCCATTTGTGAAGAGGAATGCAGGAGATTCTGATGCTGGCCCAGCAAGCTGTGATCCCAGGGTGCACAAAACACTCAGCTACATCTTATACGTCCGGCATTCTAAAGTGGATGTAAATAAATATATAGACATTCTAAGATGTGAAAAAAGCATGACCTCACTAAAATGAGCATGTCCTTGCAGGGAATGGCTACCTAACACCCCAGTGTCTGACCCTGCACCCTCAGACATTGGCAAACACAAGAAAAAATAAATTCCACCATATTATGCCCCACACAGTAATGGCCCTTGCACCATATTATGCTTCATAGAGTAATGCACCTTGCACCATATGCCCCACACAGTAAATGCTCCTTGCACCTTATTATGCCCCACACTGTAATGCCTTTTGCACCATATTATGCCACTTGCACCATATACCCCTCACAGTAATGCCCCTTGCACCATATTATGCTTCATAGAGTAATGCCCCTTGCACCATATGCCCCACACAGTAAATGCCCCTTGTAGCATTGCCAGCCTCACATAATAATGCCTGCCTCACTACCTGCTCATTATCAGGGGTTTCACACCGCTGTTGCCACTGCTGCCTTCCTCTAGCTGCCTGCAGCCGTCCCTTGGTCGCGGACGGCACTTCAGTGGAGCGATGTCGCTAGTAAATGTTCCTCTCAAATTGGCCGCCACCACCTCTTGCATTTCAATAGTATATCATGCGGACAGCCAGACCACATTAAATACTATGCAAACACTGCCCACAGGCGCCCCGTGCGATCACACAGCTTGCCCGGCCCTGAACACAGAGGTTCTCAAATGCTGTCCTCAATGCACAACAACGGTCCAGTTTTTAAGTTTATTCATGCTTGGCCACAGGTGACTTAATTAGCACCTCAGTCAATTTGATTTAGCCATCTGCGCTGAGCCACCTAAACATCTAAAACCTGGATGGTTGGAGTGCCTTGAGGACCGTGTTTGAGAACCTCTGTGCTAACATCTTTTATTCTGTGCAGCATTTTATTACACCCTTTAGGTGGTGCCATGCTCTTGCAGCCAATGTCAGCCACAGTTAATATTTTCATAGATCGGCAAGCATGCGGCACTACAGATGCGTTAAGATGGACATCTTCGACTTCCGGTTTCGGCAGCTGCATGACACACAGCTAGGAGAGTGTGCTCCGCTGACACCTGCCTGCCACATACCTTTACTAGGCTCCCCAGCCTCCACACCCTGCTCTCCTGGCTCCGCTGAGTGCCTGGACATATGTTCGCTGTATGGGCATATTCCTGCTGCCGCTACTGCCCTCCGGTAAGAACTGCAAGAAGAAAAAGAAGCAGGGACGTGCTGTTCCCAAGATGGTGACGGACGCCGGGCAGCCTGTGCTCTCTCCTGTAAGCTTCCTTCCAGCGCAGCATTGGGTTGCCTCCCCCATGCACTGCCCAGACCATCACAGCAGGGATTCTGCCTCTGACTCCCCTGACCTTGGAGAAAAAGCTCTCCCTTCTCCTGATGCGCCTGTCCCATATAGTGACATGGTGCATTCCATTAGAGCTGCTATTGGTCCCCTGCTACAAGCGCAGACTGATGGCATTAACAAGCAGCTCTCTCAGCTCACCCAGCTCACCTAGAGAGTGCTAGACATTGAGGAGAAATTAGGAGTAGCTTTTACTGACGTGGCTGATGTTCAGAAAGTGATTTCTAGTCATGCTAAAGAGCTCCACTATTTACAAAACAAGATTGACGACCTTGAGAATCGGTCCACACACGACAACCTGCGCATCATAGGGTTCCCAGAATCTCTTAAAGGGCCGGATCTGTTTGAATGTATCCGTTCTACTTTGCCAGCCCTACTGAATGTTCAAGATGCCTGTGTAGGCCTGATCGTTGAGCGTGCCCACAGAATTGGTCCCACTTGTGCTCCCGAGGGGAGCAGACCTCGTGTGGTCATATTTAAGGCACTTAATTATCTCCACAGGGAGGCGCTCTGGTCCGCATCCCGCAAAATGAGAAATATTACCTGGGATGGTCACAAACGACTACGTTTTCATGATTACTCTGCGGAACTTTCCCGTGCCCGTAAAGCATTCTCCCCAATCTGTTGGAGACTGGCACTTTCCAACCAAAAAATTACCCTCCTGTACCCTGCTCGATTGCGTTTCTATCGAGGTGGTTCTTTCAAAGATTTCACATCAGTTCAGGATGCTGACGCTTTTCTGCAGGAGGAATCCGAAGTTCGTTTTGACGACGATTGACCCTTTATGTTTCTCTCTCACTGGTTGTGCATCTTTCCTACCATTTATGTCTTTGCCTCGGATACTTCCCTAATCTGACGTGCCCTCCTGGCCTCATTTGCTGGGCATATTGTTATGTCTGTTATTGTTTTAGATGTTTATTTTGTGGGGATGTTATTTAGTACCCCATCTGGGAATCCTATCTTCACTATGTTATACTAACGTGATTCTTTCTTTTTATAGTATTGTCCAGTTTTGCATGTTACTACGGAATCAGGTTTTTTTTTTCTGCGCTAGAGGCAGGCGGAGCTCTAGGAGTTTCTACTGTTATTTTTTCCTGGAGACTAGCCCCATGAAGTCTGTAATCAACTGTATTTGGAGCTGGTTGCTCCCTCCTTTCCTTTTGTTATTTATTCTTCTCTTCTTTCTTTTCTGCTACTTTCTGATGCTCACCCCCCCTCTTTTCCCTTTCTGTCTTGTCCCTCTGCCACAATACTTCACTGCATGGTTTGTTTGCTAATAGGCATGTTGTATTTTTTTATATCATTGTCCAATAATGCATGGGTGCCCGTCACCTATCCCCTTTTTACAAATAAGACTGGTAGCTGGAATGTGGGAGGGATAAATTCCGTTCAAAAACGTAAGAAGATCCTGTTATATCTCTCAAAACTCCATATAGATTTAGCCTTTATACAAAAATCCCATTTACTTCCTTCTGAGGTTTTAAAGTTAAATATTCTGAAATGGAAAGTGCTTGCCCCCACCTCCTTCTCTTCTAGGGCCTGTGGTGTTATTATTTTAGCGAAACAACATCTACCGATAGAAGTAGTGAGCTTTACAGCCGACCCCGACAGCCGTTATGTCCTTTGCCAGGTACAAATCGAAAAACAAATGTTTATTTATTGTAATGTGTATGCTCCTAATATTTATGATAGAGCCTTTTCTTTCACACCTTGCTAACATTGCTGACTCCCCATGCTACTTTACCAATCCTCCTATGCAGAGACTTTAATTTGATCTCTTTGGCACATCTAGACAAACAATTCCCTAGAGACAGAGGCCTTAAGACCCCTAAATTTGGTGTCCCGACGTTAACAAAGCAGCTTAACCTTATAGATATTTGGCGGGTACTCCATCCTGTAGATAGGGAGTTTACTTGTCTCTCGGCAGCACGAGGTACTATGTCCCGTATTGATTATATATTAGTTTCGGATTTCTTGCTACCTAAAATACCTGTGGCTGAAATAGAACCAATCTCCCTCTCAGACCATGCAGTGATTTGGAAAGATTTAGATATTGCGAAAGAAAAGGGAGATATAATTTCTTGGTGTTGTCCCTCAGGGATGGTTACTTCCCCCTTTCTCCGCCAGGCAACCCTTCCTGCGTGGGATGATTATCACTCATATCATACAGAACTCTCAGATTCCAATCATTTATTATATTGGCAGGCCATATCATATCCCTCACTACTTCCTCTAGAAGGGCCCTTATGACTGATAATTTACAGGCACAACAAACTTTGAATTCTTCTTTTCATCTCTTTAAGGCTTCCTCAACCCGCTCTAATAGACGCAAGTACCTTGACGCTAAATCCCTTTTTGATGGTTTGTTTTCAAAATTGGAGGCATCCTATATCTTCCATAAGGAATACCGATTCCACAAATTTGAAAATTAACTGAGCAAACTATTGTCCAATCTGTTGAGAGGCCAGCGCCCCTCGACAATTATACGCCCTTTAAAAACACGTGATGGATCCCTATCTACCAATAATGCACAAACCACAAATGTTTTGAAAAGCTTTTATGCAGCTTTATACTCTACCCCCCCCCCCCCCCCCTCCCGTACCGCAGACTGATCCATCCAGCTTTTGGACTGACCTATCTATCCCTCAACTGTCCCACAAAAAATGTCTCTCTCTGACTGCCCCATAACTGAACAGGAAGTTCTACGAACCATATAGGGATTTCATTGTTGGTAGGAATACGGTGGTTAATAGTAGGAGAGTTTTGTTTTCAGTGGAGGACTCCCAGCGCACTGTGTCAAATAATCTGAGGGGTATCCTTTCTCTTGATGATGAAAATGCTTTCGACATGGTGTGCTGGGATCATCTTTTTGACTCTTTGATGAGATTTGGTTTCCCCCTAGGTTTTATCTCCTCTTCGTACCCTATACACTGATCCCTCCTCCCAGATTATTTGCAATGGCTTGTTATTGGACCACTTTCCTGTGCTGCGCGGCACTCGGGAAGGTTGCCCGCTTTCACCATTGCTCTTCGCCATAATGCTAGAATCTCTGGCCATAGTCCTCAGACATTCCCCCTTATATCAAGGTATTCAGATTGGATCCCTTGACCTTCGATTAGCCCTATTTGCTGATGATATGTTATTGTTTTTATCCAAACCTGAATATTCTATCCCTATAGCTTTTGATATTATTAATCATTTTGGTGCTTTTTCAGAATACAAAATAAATCTAAGTAAATCTGAACTACTCATTCTAAAGGGTCCGTCCCCCTCGTTGCCGCTGAGAGACCAATTAGACTCAATTAGGACGCCATCACACCTTAAATACCTAGGTATTAATATACCCTGTAAAGTTTCTCATTTGTATAAACATAATTTTGCTCCTGCCTTGTCTAATATTTCGAAATCTTTGGATAACTGGCAAAAGCTACCTCTCTCTCTTCTAGGACGCATAGAAGTAATTAGATCTGTCTTACTGCCTCGGCTTACTTATGTTATGCAAATGTTGCCGATAAAGCTATCTCCCAATAGATATCAAGGAGGTCACCAAATTGGTTAAAACATTTATTTGGCAATCGAAAAAAACCCAGAATATCGAGGCATAGATTACAACTCCCCAGAAATGAAGGAGGTTTGGGATTTTCGAACCTCCTCCTTTATTCTCAGGCTCTCTTCTTCAGGTACATATCTATTGGGTGTTTGGAGACTTGCACTTATAAAATATACGAATTGGATTGTGCACTTTTTCATCCCTACTCGCCAGGGGCTCTGCTCCATGTTCCCAAATCCCACATTCCAGCAAACCTTTATTCACATCCGTTCCTTCTGGATACTTATGATGGACTTATAAATCATCTCCTACCTTGACTAAGGTTCATGGCCTATTGATGAAGTTTATGTATTTGATGGTTTTTCCGTTATACCGAATGTACACTTGGGATGTAAGTATTTCTTACGTAAATGGGGGACGTATGTCGATACCAAAACTCCTTTGATACAATCTCAAATGAAAGCAGTGTTTGCATAATACCTACTTATTATTACTAATTTGATTCCCTCTGTTTTACCTCTTTATGGCCGCTCTTGTCTGATATTTATCCATTCTCGTTTTGTCAGGTGTATGTGTGGGTCAATCCCTCGACACTCTTACCACTTACCATTTATTCTAGACCATATGTTGCACTTCCAATGTTTGTCAAACAAATACTATGATGTAGCTACTCAATGCATTATTTTATGTCTTGCCTCCTTGCATGTTTATTGCAGTCTACTAATGTTCCCCCCACCCCCATCCTTCCCGCTCTTTCCCTCCTTTCTTTGCTTTTACTTCTGCAGGTTTTTCTCTCTTCTTTACTCTCTCTTTGATACATACCGGTATATTCCTATTTGAATACATTTCCTAATTCAACCAATTTGTCAAGGAGCACCGAATACTTATTAGATTTCTCATATAATATTTCTATTTGTCTGTTACCCATGTCAAGACAGTTTGTGAGTTTATTCTTATGACTTCTGTTCTCTGTTCTCCGACAATAGTCTCGATTTCTAATTTGTAATCTCTTCTCTCGAGTAAATCTGTTCTTCTTCTGTATGTTCTCTAAAAAACTTCAATAAATATATATATAAAAAAAAAAAGATGGACATCTTCGCAGAGCAATTACTAATTGCAATGTACAAAATACATAGTACTACACAAATGTATCACTTTTTCAAACTATCATTGGTATTTAATTTTTTTTTTCTCCTGACAAATTTCAGGACGTCACAATTGTCACCGGATTAATAATGTCAGTTTTGGATTTTCAGCTGATGAGAATCCCAGGGGAATCATTCCCCTCTCCAGTGTAATGCGCCCCCCCAAATGATGGGCTGCTTAATTCGTTCTAATTGAAATGGCTAATGATGTCCCTGGTGTCTCTTCTCATAGAGTAGGCTGGGGTTAATTGGGCTTATTCATTTATACACATCACAGAACCATAGGAACAGCTGCTCCATGGGAGAGGGCAAGACCTAGTATTCTGCATTACAATGCAATTTCACAGGGAGCATAAGCATGTTTTATATATATATATATATATATATATATATATATATACTTGCAAAGCAATCGGCACTCCCAGGCTCTTAAAACAACTTGCTCCGTGCCAGTTCAGAAAATCATCATGTAAGTCCAGAGAAGAACGGCACTGGAGACAGTCACATGCAGTGAAAAAATGTATTAAATATATATATGGATTAGTTTATACATATCTATCTATCTATCTATCTATCTATCTATCTACTGTATACACACACATACTCACCGTTTTCGGGCCATTTACTGCACGGGGCTGGTTATCGGGTATTTTGCTTTGCGCATCATCCCTAATAAATGCCGGCACCGGGGAATCCATTAGCCACGGTACCCCCCATAGCCTGGTATAATTTCACCCATTAGCAGACGTTACTGTAATTTTATGACTGCAGCTGTATCAGGAGGGAGTGGTATAATCAGTAGCGGATCTTGCTACGGGCAAGCAGGATTTTTGCCCGCGTCACCGCCATCCGGAAGGCGCCGCCGCCGTGGCAAGATCTGCTACTGGTGCCGCCCGGTGCTGTGTAGATGCGGTGCGCAATGAAGTCATCGCGCACCGCACTGCATTGTGGGAGTGGCACATAGACGCTAGAGGACATAATTGACCTCTAGTGTCTATGCAGTGCTTTGGGAGAGACGTCATGATGTCCCTCCCATAGATCCGAGGAGCGGCGCCGGCAGCCGGAGACGGAGGGCAGCAGCGGTTGGGAAGCAGGAGTGGGGATTGTATTAATTTATTTTTATTTTTAATTTTTATTTTTTTGTAAGTGGCGCAACTAGGGGGCACAACTCTACAGGGGGCACAGTACTGGGGCCAATACTACTGGAGGCACAACTCTACAGGGGGCACAACTCTACAGGGGGCACAGTACTGGGGGCAATACTACTGTGGGCACAGCTACAGGGGGCACAATACTGAGGGCACAGTTACAGGGGGCATAACTGACCACGCCCCTTTTCCATGAAGCCACACCCCTATTTTTTCGCCCTGGGTGCCGCAAGGTCTAGATCCGGCCCTGGGTATAAAAGATCTACAGTTATTAGATAGACAGTCAATAGGTCGAAGCCATATGGTCGACATGCATTAGGTCGACAAGATCAAAAGGTCAACATGTAAATGGCGAACACAAAAAAAGGTTAACACAAGTTTCTAATGTTTTTTTGTGACCTTTTCTCTCCCAGAGTGCAACTAAACTTACCATCCACTCACTGGTCATCTCACGACTCGACTACTGCAATGTTCTTCATGCCTTGAACATCTCTGCTTTGCTTACATCCTGCCATCAGGCTACCTCCCGCTTGCTTGCACCTCATGTCATCTGTCTATTGCACCTTCCCACTAGATTGTTAACTCTTCAGAGCAGGGCCCTCTTCCCTCTTGTTGTCAATGCCCTCTTCTCGTCACATTTCACTCACAGCTCTCTCCTACTCAGCGACCATCTTTACCCGCTTTTTCTTCTGCTGGTAAAGGCTCATCTCTATCTATGGCCACCAGCCCCAAGTAGTACGATGATTACTCCCTCGCTACTTACATCTTAGCTGTATTATGTTTTGAAAATTGTGATTCTCTTTGTTACCTGTACTTGATTTTTGTTATTTATTTACTGTAATGTTAAGTTTTGTCTCCCTGTACTGTCAGGGCCGGCGCTTCCACTAGGCAGCTTTAGGCAGCTGCCTATGGGCGGGGGACCAGAAGGGGCGGCCTGCTGAGGCTGCCCTGTTGCAGTGTATTCAGGGCTGGCCCGACCATTACTTCAGGATCGCGGCCATGTAAAGCGTCCTGCTGTGCTGCAGCAGGATAGTGAGGATGTGATTCGTTGCTATCGGCGGCTGCCTTGTGCAGAATACCCCCTCCTGCCTGCACGGAAGTTGTACCGCCGCTGCCGTCAAAAGCACCCTGCTGTGCTGCAGCTGGATAGCGAGGATGTCATTCAGTACTATTGGCGGCTGCCTTGTGCAGAACGCCTCCTCCCCGCCTGCACGGAAGTTGAACCTCTGCCAAAAGTACCCTAACAGCCCCCACCCTCCCAGCGCTGGAGATTTTTCTTTCTGGACATGTGGCTGCAGAGCTGGAGGACAGTGTTCTTGCTGGCTGCAACGAGACTGCAAGGGTTTTCTCTGCCCTGTGGAAGATGCTGTCAGAGTGTAACTGGTGTCTTGTGGATACCGGTGAGTCCGGGTAATCATTTCTGTACTGGGATAGAAGATGGCAGGCTGGTGGTAATGAATGGCTGGTAGTGTGGATGTGTTAGGGTGGCAGGCTGGTGGTGTGGGGGTGCTAAGAGGTACAGGGTGGCAGGCTGGTGGTTGAGTTTGCTAGGGTGTACAGGGTGGTGACAGGCTGGTTGTGTAGGTGTGCTAAGGAGTACAAGGTGGCATGGTGGTGCCGTGGGTGTGCTAAGGGTTATAGGGTGGCAGCTTGGCGGTGTGCTAGGGGGTACAGGGTGACAGGCTGGCTGTGTGCTAGGGAGTACAGGGTGGAAGGCTGTCTATGTGCTGAGGGTACAGGATGGCAGGCTGGTGGTGTGGGTGTGCTAGGGGGTACAGGGTGGCAGGCTGGAGGAGTGGGTGTATTAGATGGTACAAGGTGGCAGGCTGGTAGAGTGGGTGTGTTAGGTGGTTCAGGGTGGCAGGCTGGTGGTGTGGGTGTGCTAGGGGGTACAGGGTGGAAGGTTGGCGGTGTGCTAGGGGGTACAGGGTGACAGGCTGGCAGTGTGCTAGGGAGTACAGGGTGGCATGCTGGCTGTGTGCTGAGGGTACAGGATGGCAGGCTGGTGGTGTGGGTGTGCTATGGTGTACAGGGTGGCAGGCAGGAGGAGTGGGTGTATTAGATGGTACAAGGTGGCAGGCTGGTAGAGTGGGTGTGTTAGGTGGTTCAGGGTGACAGGCAGGTGGTGTGGGTGTGCTAGGGGGTACAGGGTGACAGGCAGGTGGTGTGGGTGTGCTAGGGGGTACAGGGTGGCAGGCTGTTGGAGTGGGTGTGTTAGATGATACAGGGTGGCAGGCTGGTGGAGTGGGTGTGCTAGGGGGTACAGGGTGGCAGGCTGGTGGTGTGGGTGTGCTAGGGGTACAAATTGGCAGCATATTTGCAAAACATGATGATAACGTGTAGTACAGTAGGGGCACTACTGTGTGTCGGAACGTGAATAAGGGACACTACCATGCAGTGTAAATGTGTGAATGCTCTATGTGTTACGGATGAGACCGGGCTATCACTAGTGAATACAGATGAGAATCGTCTCTCAGTCTGTAGCAGTGACGTGGAAGCCATCCTCTCCCCTGGCTAGAAGTCACACTTCCCACTGAGCTCTCCCTATGCCACAGGAGACGTCCAGCATGGTCTGGCAGTCATGCCTCTGCAGCAAGGACAAGATCCATGAGCAATACTCATCGGTGCAACTTCGCTTGTCTCCGATGTAATAATATCAGACCAGAACTGCCAGGCCATTTGCAAACTGATCCGGGACCCCTTCAGCTGCCACCCACAGGGAGCGGCTCCGGTACGCTCTGTCCTCCATGGTCGCCTGCGTCACATCTGGAAGCCGAGTCAGCAGCAGCAGCGCCCACTGTACACATTGCACCTTGCAGATGCACTACCGCTCCCCCACGTTTTCATTTAAGGGAGTATTGAGGAGGAGGCATAAGTTTTGCCTAGGGTGCCAAATTACCTAGCACCGGCCCTGTGTACTGTCCTTTATACGGCGCTGCAAAACACTTGTGGCGCCTTATAAATAAAATGTAATAATAGTAATAATAATATTAATTTTGTTTCACCACCTGTGACAAGTTAGTGGTAACGCAGGCCCTTGCAGCTCACTTCTCTCATCACGCCTTGGTCACAGGTTACTATTCCCAATCATAGAATGGTAAACTAAGCTAAAGTAGAAAAAAAAGTGACCCCCCCCCCCCGCCCCCAAAAAATAACAACTTGTGTCGACCATATGTGTGTCAACCAGCCATGTCATCCTTTTGACCCTGTCATCCATGTGCTGTCGACCTATTGACTGATTCTAGACAGTGTCTATCCATAGTCTGGAACTAGTATCAGGAGATGATCGGGTCAGGTGACTCTTCCTTCACCCTGTTGTCAACACATGGACAGTCCCTGTGTGGCATCAGCCTGAAGAACGCTGCACCCCAAAGTGCTGGCTTCCAGCAGTGAGGGGAGGTTCTGTAGTGTTATGGAGCGCAATCTCCTTGGAATTCAAGGACACTGCTAATCACTATATAAGGGCATTGTGTGATCATCCTCTCCCCATGGTGTAGCATTTTTAACCTGGTGGGAAAGGTGTATTCCAGGATGTCAGTATCCTCCAGAGCACCGGTTGCCATGCAATGGACTGCTGAGCAGGAAATCATGATATCATATATCATGGCCTCCTCAGTCACCTGATCTGAATCCAATGGAATATTGTAAAGCCCAAAGGAATTTACTGTGCTACAGTATATAAGAAACTGTTAATAAATACAATAATTTTGTGAAACAATGTATGTATGATTCTGCATTTCCCACCAGCATCATCCAGGAATCAGATGGGACACTTTCCTATGGCTGAATATTGCTGCATTCCTCCAGCACCATTCCAGACACCGGTAGGCCCAATGCCATCACACATACAGGTCATACTGGTGTTATATGGTGGCCCAGCTCAGGATCCATATCTGACTGTGTGTTTGCATGTATATCTGGGTCTGGATGCATTAGTTGTCATGCAGTCCTGAAGACATATCTCATAGGTTTATGGTTACAGGCCCTTCCCTTTCAGAATCCAATTCAAGTTTTGCACACTCACCCGCTACTCTCCCATTTACATCTCTGGCCTTATCTCCCTTTACACTCCTGCCCGTCTTCTTCGCTTCGCTGCCTCTCTTGCCTGATACTTCCATTCCTACCTCAGAGATTTTTCACGTGCTGCTCCCTTTCTCTGGAATTCTTTACCTCTCCCACTCAGACTCTCCACCTCTCTACAAAACTTGAAACAGGCATTCAAGACCCACTTCTTCACCAAACGCAGCCAAATCTCATCCCAAGCCCTCTGTCCCATCTGTGTCACCCGTCTGTCTGCCCCTCCCCTTTAGAATGTGAGCTCTCACGAGCTGGGCCCTCTTCCCTCATATGCTTTTTCTTCTCTTACGTAAACCATCTTGAACGGCACCAAATCCCGTGGATTTCTGCCACCTGATACTTATTTCAGTGTCGTCTGCTGATGAAGCTACGTTTATCTACCCTGTACTTGTCCTATATGGGGTCGGATGTGTAATGGCGTGCGAGTTGGCCAAAGCCCTGAGAGTCTGGCTGAATTTGTAAGTTTTTTTAAAGAAGCAGACGTTTACAAGGCAAAACCAGGTTGTAAACATTTGCTGCTTTTAAAAAAACGTACGATTTTGGCCAGAGTCTCGGCGCTCTGGCCGCACGCCATTACATTCGGCCCATTGTCTTTAACTGTATGTCACAGTTTCCCTTATTTGTTTATGTACTCTGTAATTGGGCGCTGCAGATCCCTTATGGCGCTATATAAAGAATAATAATAATAATCATAATAATGACCAGACAAGGTAATTGTTATCCTCTATAGCTGAATATCCACAGCGTGAGGTATATCACCGTTAAATATAGAACTAGTGACTGGAGCCACAGTTACAATATACGCAGGGCTGGCAACAGAAATCTTGGGGCCCCATACTGTGATATCTCTTGGGCCCCTTCAGAATATATATATATATTTTTTTTTTCCATTAATCTATTTATACAAATATATACATATGTATATCTCTCCTTCTCCCCCACTCACACTGCAGTCCCTGCCATGCACTAGGCAGCATATCCTTAGGGCCCCTCTGATCCTTGGGGCCTGGTACAGGTGTCTCCTTTGCCCCCCCCTGTCGCCGGCCCGTACGTTACCTGTTACTGGCTAGGGCATCCATAATAAGAAACCTGTTACAATAAAAGTGATTGATGCAAAGGCCACTACTGTATGTTGCTATATACTCTGGGGCAGTCATTAAAAAAAATATTCTATGTTGTTACTACGTATGCTAAAAACACCCAGGAATAATTGAAGAAGTTTGCAAGCATAATCCCTGCATTCTTCTAATATTACAATCCTCATATTAGTAATCACAAAATTCGAAACATGTGCATTTCTAATTATATCTCACAGTGAAACATTCAGATATTGTGGAACTGAGGTTTCAGCATGCCATATTAACAGGAATGTTAGATGCCTACAGAATAAAGAACAAATTGCCCAGCTTCATGTCATGCTGCTGCCACCTTGTGGTCTACTAATGGAAAACACTACACACTGTGGAGTCCATTTATTACAGGCCATAGTGGTGTCTGATTTGCTGCGAATACGCACTTCACCATTATTTGTGTATTTTATAAAGAGCACACTGTCACACAACTATATTTTGCCCATTTCAGCCGAGTTATAGAGCATCAATATCAATTTACTGTTGTTTTTGTAAACCATTTTTTCCCCCCAGTACACTTCCCTGATAAGTCCGGGTGTTCTCTATTAGGTAAACAGTTACTTAACCGACGGCCGGGATACCGAACAAAGACACCATCCCGGCGTCAACATACCGACGCCGAACGGGATGCTGGCGTCACATTACCGACAGCCGACATCCCAAATGTCCTGCCGAGGGGCACGCTGGTGTCCTGCCGCAGGGAAGGGAGGGAGGGGTGTAGGTTAGGTTTAGGCAGAAGAAGGGGGATTAGGGTTAGAGAGAAGCGCAGGGAAGGATAGGGTTAGGGATCGGCGAGGGAGGGTTAGGTACACAGAACGGGAGTTTAGGGTTAGGGACCGGGGATGGAGGGTTAGGCACACAGGACGGGAGTTTAGGGTTAGGGACCGGGGATGGAGGGTTAGGCACACAGAAGGGAAGTTTAGGGTTAGGGACCGGGGATAGAGGGTTAGGCACACAGAAGGGGAGTTTAGGGTTAGGGACCGGGGATGGAGGGTTAGGCACACAGAAGGGGAGTTTAGGGTTAGGGACCGGGGATGGAGGGTTAGGCACACAGAAGGGGAGGTTAGGATTAGGCACACAGAAGGGGAGGTTAGGGTTAGGCATCAAGCGGGGAGGGTTAGGTTTAGGCAGCGGGGAAGGGAGGGTTAGGGTTAGGCACCAACGGGTTTGGCACCCATAAGGGAGGGTTAGGTTAGGCAATGGGTGAGGGTTAGGGGAGTTACTGGGGGATTGTCGGGATTATGATGGACGGGATTCCACTGTCAGTGTACTGACCACCGGCATCCCGTCCATCGGTCATTCATACCGATCCCCTCTTTTAGGCTCCAGCAAAACACAGATAGGTAGTTTTCAAAAAGACGCTTAACATAATGGATGGTATCCGGTAGCAAGGTGTGCAGTAATCATGGCGACGTTATGAATGTGGAGACCACAATGTTGGCATCAGAACCTCAACATGGTTCAAACTGTCAGCAGACCCCAGGTCAACATCCTGAAACTGTCAAGTTTCACAATATCAACATCTGGACTGATGCCATGTGAAATGTTGACAGTTTCAGGATACCGACGCAGTGTACAGAGAGGGTAGGGGAGCGGGTACTAATTACCTGGGCCCAGGCTGCTGGAGGTGACCGGCTGGGGATGAGTTTGGGGCGCGGTGCTCCAGGGTTCGGTGGGGCTACGCTGCTTTGGGACAGCACACTCTAATATTCATTTAGCACTTTTTGTAACACTTTCAATTCATTTTCTACTAATACTACTCCTTTACTTTTTTTAATTACACTTTTCATTTATGTATCACCTTTTTGTATATAGCTTTTGCTTCTTTATTAATAACATTTACTAACTCTTTAGCCTCTCAACGGTGTGCTGCCCTGGCGTAGCTGGCCCTTGCTGGTTTGTGGGGTACTGTGTCCGGACTTAGATTTAGTATTAGGAACCCCCGGTACTCAGAGACGCATTGAAGTTGGCCTGGGGGCTTACCATATCTTTGCAAATATATGCATCTGAGATTTCTGAATGATCTGTATCCATGTAGTTTTCAAATCCTGTTGCTGACATCATCCTGAGTGCTGGGGGATACTTTTTGTTTTGCTTCTTTTTCAAAAACTGGGGGGTAAGGTAGTATTTTCCTGCAGGATACGCCCATTGCAGTGAGGTCACGCCTTTTTGGGGCGTGCGCTAATATTTACATTTTAGAATATCTATGTGGGGGGAAGACACATTTTTTTTCACTGTTCGCATTGGGACGGCCATGCACATGTGCAGAATGGTATTAACTCTGGCCGGCATGGAGGTTGCTCTATGACGCGACTCTGGCAGTACGGGGTCCTAGGGGGATTAGAGGAACAGGAATACACAGGCAGGAAGCATAAAATCAAAGAGGGACTGGCAGAAGGTAATGACACTTATAACTAAGCTATTATTAGTACATGTCTGTTATTATGGTTATCTATATGGTGCATTGTTATGATAGAAATAGTAACCACCAGTGATAACTCTATGTATATTGTATGTGATTATTATTATTATTATTATTATTATTATTATTATTGGCTTATAAAGAGTCTCACTATGCTCATCCCATAGTTGTGCATATATATGAATAGTCTGTGTCTCTCTGAGGTAATGCCACTGATGCACAGAGCAGATGAATCTCATACGAGTAGCCAGACTTCTGTGCCTGTTTGGGGCATGCAGACTGAGATGGGACGGAGAGGGGTACAGGCTGCCGGCTGCATGTCTGGAGCTTGGCTGCAGGGACCTTGCTACGGAATCTAGCTAAATGCTTCAGCTGCTAAGAAAACCGTCCCATTAACAATAGATTCTAACAATGCAGGATTGGCAACCCATAAATATGCAGTGGTTCTACCATCATCACAAGCACAGGTGATTACACCAATGTTATCAGACGTTGTACTGCTGATTCCAACATATGATCAGTCACAAACACCAGGAGCGGATTCATTTTCCTAAACAGATTTTGGCTAAATTGAGGTACTTGATACAAGTCTGTAATACTACAGTGGTCCAGCATAACTAAACCGAGATCTGACCTGATTTTTAATGAGAGATACCCGGGGGCATTGTATTTAGGGCCTGATTCATAGCTGTATGCTAAAGGCACTGCCACTGCATCTTTGTATGCTGTGCTAACATATGCTAAAGCCACAGGAGGCGTCTTGTATTAAATGGCGTCCACTGCCAGCTACTGTGAGCCGCTCCTTGACCATTGGACATCTGATGTCTGGGAAAATCACGCTGCCAGGCCAGTGAAACTGTGTCAAAAACGCAGCCAATGTCGTCGGCACACCCTGACAATGGGCCGTCACATACTCATATTCTGGAATGCTGCCCCTAAATGCCAGCAGCATGTCAATCATGCTGAAGCTTTGGGGCACTGCGAATGACATCAAGGATCTGCACATGCACAGTGTGGATCCTGCACAGCTCCTGTGCCTGCACAGTGGGGCTACTGCAAGTTCTCAGTATGGCTCCTGCACCTGCACAGTGCGGCTCCTGCACCTGCACAGCTCCTGTGCCTGCACAGTGGGGCTACTGCAAGTTCTCAGTATGGCTCCTGCACACGTACAGTGCGGCTCCTGCACCTGCACAGTTCCTGTACCTGCACAGTGGGGCTACTGCAAGTTCTCAGTATGGCTCCTGCACCTGCACAGTGCGGCTCCTGCACCTGCACAGCTCCTGTGCCTGCACAGTGGGGCTACTGCAAGTTCTCAGTATGGCTCCTGCACCCGTACAGTGCGGCTCCTGCACCTGCACAGTTCCTGTACCTGCACAGTGGGGCTACTGCAAGTTCTCAGTATGGCTCCTGCACCCGTACAGTGCGGCTCCTGCACCTGCACAGCTCCTGTGCCTGCACAGTGGGGCTACTGCAAGTTCTCAGTATGGCTCCTGCACCTGCACAGTTCCTGTAACTGCACAGTGGGGCTACTGCATGTTCTCAGTATGGCTCCTGCACCCGTACAGTGCGGCTCCTGCACCTGCACAGCTCCTGTGCCTGCACAGTGGGGCTACTGCAAGTTCTCAGTATGGCTCCTGCACCCGTACAGTGCGGCTCCTGCACCTGCACAGTTCCTGTACCTGCACAGTGGGGCTACTGCAAGTTCTCAGTATGGCTCCTGCACCCGTACAGTGCGGCTCCTGCACCTGCACAGCTCCTGTGCCTGCACAGTGGGGCTACTGCATGTTCTCAGTATGGCTCCTGCACCTGCACAGTTCCTGTACCTGCACAGTGGGGCTCCTGCACGTTCTCAGTATGGCTCCTGCACCTGCACAGCTCCTGTATCTGCACAGTGGGGCTACTGCATGTTCTCAGTATGGCTACTGCACCTGCACAGCTCCTGTAACTGCACAGTGGGGCTCCTGTACCTGCACAGTGGGGCTCCTGCACCTGCACATCTACTGTACCTGCACAGTGGAGCTCCTGCACATTCTCAGTATGGCTCCTGCACCCGTACAGTGCGGCTCCTGCACCTGCACAGCTCCTGTGCCTGCACAGTGGGGCTACTGCATGTTCTCAGTATGGCTCCTGCACCTGCACATCTCCTGTATCTGCACAGTGGGGCTACTGCACGTTCTCAGTATGGCTCCTGCACCTGCACAGCTCCTGTAACTGCAGAGTGGGGCTCCTGCACCTGCACATCTACTGTACCTGCACAGTGGAACTCCTGCACATTCTCAGTATGGCTCCTGCACCTGCACAGCTCCTGTGCCTGCACAGTGGGGCTCCTGCACCTGCACATCTCCTGTATCTGCACAGTGGGGCTACTGCATGTTCTCAGTATGGCTACTGCACCTGCACAGCTCCTGTAACTGCACAGTGGGGCTCCTGCACCTGCACATCTCCTGTATCTGCACAGTGGGGCTACTGCATGTTCTCAGTATGGCTACTGCACCTGCACAGCTCCTGTAACTGCACAGTGGGGCTCCTGTACCTGCACAGTGGGGCTCCCGCACCTGCCCAACTCCTGTACCTGCAGAGTGCAGCTCCTCTATGTGCCTAGTGCAGCTCCTGCATTTGCAGAGTACGGCTCCTGTGCGTGCTCAGTACGGTTCCTGCACCTGCAGAGTGTGGCTCCTACACTTGCACAGTACGGCTCCTGCACCTGCAGAGTACAGCTCTTGTGCATGCTCAGTAGGGCTCCTGCACACGCACAAATAAAAAGATTAAAAAGCAGAGATTTGCAAGAACATCGAAGTTCCTAAATGTTCTGAATTGGGCCCTTAATTCAATCACACATATATTTTTCTAATCTCTGCTAGTGCATTCGCATGTTATAGGGAGTCATTATTTACATTTTAAAAACAATAAAGGTTTAATGCAAAGTTATTTAACATTTTAGCATTTGCTTGTGATATCTCATTTATGACTTGTATAATTGATAATGGTTTTATATGTGATTGAATTATATACATATTAAATCTGCTTTATATTTGATACAGATTTCCAATATGAGCAAAGACTACTGCTAGTGTTTATTAATTGATTTAAGATTTAATTAAATGACAGAGCCATAAGCACTTACTGCTATCTTTCTTTGGGCAGGATGTACTAAAAGCACAATGAAGCCAAATGCCAAAACCGGCATTTCGGAGTTTGGCATTTTGGACATATTTCCCATATGTACCAAGCTCCAGAATGCGATACTTCCGGAGCTTTGGTCCTATGGGCAACGCCATCTGTAGATGACATTTGCTAAAAGTAGCCTAGTGTCCCCTTGTGGGTCGCCCATGTGCTGAAAATCAGAAGTCCTATAATCACAAGGGACTGTTCTTTTCAGAAGAGCTGTCCATTGCAATTGTAATTACAATTCTACTTCTACAATTAATACTTCACAATACTACAGTTATTAACGCTACTATGTATGCGGTAAGTGGCGGAATGTATCGCATTCAAAATGCAATGCTTGATACATCCCACCCTTTGTCCTTTAATAATGGAAGTAAATTGCATAACGTCGCTATTAAGGTTGCAGAAAGCACCCCTGGTTATGCAAATTAGGGTGTTACATAAAAAGACACTGGGGCCATTTATCATACAATACTTGTGGCTATGTCTCCGAAAAAACACCCATTTCCGGGGGCTAGCCACAAATATTATGTATCCCCCTAATGTAAGAAGGAGGGATCTCCGATACCTGCTGCAGTCCCTACATTTCTGCCTGCAGCCGCATCCACCATAGATTTGTATAGGGGGTTTGCGATGCTGCCCGATATGGGCTCCCGCTGCTACCGCCTTCTGTAGTATCTGCCTTACATAAACGTTAAAAAATGACAGACTCAAGAGGTTCAAACGGAGACTCTTGAAGGGCAGTAAGAACAACAGACAGATCCCATGGAGCCACAGGAGGGACATAGGGAGGCTGAATTGGTAGTACGCCCTGAGTGAATGTATGAACGTCAGGAATAGATACAATTTTTCACTGAAACCACACCGACAAGGCAGAAATGTGAACCTTGAGGGAGGCCAAGCGAATCCTAAATCCAGGCCTTGTTGCAAAAAAGTACTAAAAAAAAAACCAAGTGGCGCTTAACAATCATGTGATATAAAACATTTAATAAAAATAAAATACAATGCAACAACCTCCCGGGGGTGTAGTACAGTGTTAAAACATCACAATAATATTAATAAACAATGTGATATAGCTGAACACTTGGCAGGTACCTGCCTTTTGAGAAAGACGCCCTGCTGGCGTTGAAACGCGTTAAGGAATACAGGATACTTCATGAGGATCAGTACCGCTGTGTACTTCTATCCCCCATCAGAGCCGTGCACAGGAACCCAGATTGACCGCTGCGGCTCGGAGATCCCAGTCCGCAGTTTCCTATCCACACGGCTCCAGCCACAGCTGCTTACACACTGCCTGGCGGCACGAACGACAGGCGGGCTACTAGTCAGTGCACTCGGCCTGACCTCTGCCATCACTCCGGCTTCAACAGTTGTCGGTCTCCGTGTGGGGGACACGGAGCTCTCGGATACGGCGGCGTCTGGGTGAGGACGGCTAAAACAAGCCCTTTGTGCACCGCAGCACCGTTCTACATCTATCGCTGAGGCTCTGGTGTTCAACATCTCCCTGGCCAACGGGACAGCACCAGGGAGCAGGCATCGAAAGCTCCTGCCCAGCGTTAACAGGTGCATATATTTCCATTTATCTTAACATTTGCTCATACTGGCTGATTAACGCATTCAATCCGGGCTACGTGTAAAACTCTATGAGCACGCCACTGTGAGCCATCCATTCGGAAATTATCTTGCAGCTGTACATCTCAGTGTACATATTGAACTCTGCACAATCTGGGACTCCCGTGGTAATATCGGTAATTGAATCCTTATTATTCGTTTTTAACGGGTGCTATAATTAAATACCAAGTGTTCAGCTATATCACATTGTTTATTAATATTATTGTGATGTTTTAACACTGTACTACACCCCCGGGAGGTTGTTGCATTGTATATTATTTTTATTAAATGTTTTATATCACATGATTGTTAAGCGCCACTTGTTTTTTTTTTAGTACTTCTGTGTGATAAGGGATTGGCAATTCCCTTTTACAAGAGGCTGCTGACAATCATATTGCAGTTTTACTCACCTGAGCGCTTAGTATCCCCTTTCTTCTTGTTGCAAAAAAGACAAAAGTCTGGAAGTACTAATCTTGTATGCATCATAATTCTTAGCAGCACACCAGGTGAAGTAAGAATTCCAGACCCTATAATAAATCCATGCAGAAGCCGGTTTACGGGCCTTCAACATAGTTTAAATAACCGCCTCAGAAAATCCTTTGGCCCTCAGGAGTGAAGCTTCAAGAGCCACGTCGTCAAAGCTAGTCTTGCCAGGTCCTGGTAAACACAAGGGCCCTGAACGAGGAGGTCTGGGCGTTGAGGAAGTAGAAAAGGACGCTCGATCGAGAGATCCTGCAGGTCTGAGAACCAATGTTGTCTGGGCCACGCTGGAGCGACTAGAAGCAGTATTCCTCCTTCTTGCTTGAACTTACGTAGTATCTGGGCAGGAGTGACACTAGAGGGAACATGCATGGCAGCCGAAAGTTCCATGGAATTGCCAGTGCGTCCACGAACGCTGTTTGAGGATCCCTTGTCCGTGCTCCGAAGACCGGAACCTTGTGATTGTGTCGAGACGCCATCAGGTCTACATCTGGTAGACTCCACTTGTCCACAAGGAGTTGGAAGACATCCGGATGAAGACTCCACTCCCCGGCATGTACGTTCTGACGACTGAGGAACTCCGCTTCCCAGTTGAGGACCCCTGGAATGAACACTACCGATACTGCTGGCAGATGGCGGTCCGCCCATCAAAGAATTTTTGACACTTCCATCACTGACATGTGGTTTCGAGTGCCACCTTGATGATTTATGTACACCACCGTAGTGGCGTTGTCTGATTGTACTTGAACAGGCCTGTTCTGTACAAAAGGCAGGGCCAGTGTCAATGCATTGAAGACTGCCCGCAATTCCAGAATGTTTATCGGGAGGAGAGATTCCTCCCTGGTCCACCGACCCTGGAGAGAGTGTTGCTCCAACACCGCGCTCCAACCCTGCAGACTGGCATCTGTCGTTAAGAGGACTCAGTTGGAGATCCAGAAGGATACGACCCTTGCTCAATTATTGGTCCTGTAGCCACCAACTCAGTGACAGACGAACCTTCGGAGTCAAGGAGATCATTTGAGAATTGATCCGGTGAGGCAGGCCGTCCCACTTGGAAAGGATTAACCTCTGCAGAGGGCGGGAATTAAATTGAGTGTACTCTACCATGTCGAAAGCAGACACCATGAGGCCTAGTAATTGCATCGCCGAGTGTATCGACACTCCTTGGTGAGAGAGGAAGTATCTTATTCTGTCCTGAAGTTTCAGGACCTTCTCTAGGAACAAGAACAAACGTTGGTTGTGTGTGTCCAGTAATGCCCCCAAGTGTACCATGCTCTGAGCAGGGACCAGTAAGGATTTCTTCCAGTTGATGAGCCACCCATGGGCTTGCAGGAATTGGACCATCAGTTCCAGATGACGGAGTAAAACCTCTGGAGAGTTCACCAGGATCAACAAGTCGTCCACATACAGCAGGATCCTGATACCCTGACGGCAGAGAAGGGCCGCCATGACTGCCCTGACCTTGGTGAAGATCTGAGGAGCCGTGGTCAGTCCGAAAGGCAAGGCTTGGAACTGATAATGAAGGTTGCCAATAGCAAACCAAAAATATTGGTGATGCGACATGGCAATAGGTATACTTAGGTAAGCATCCTGTATATCCAGGGATACCATAAAATACTTGGGTTCCATAGCCAGTACAATAGAGCGCAGAGTTTTCATATGGAATTTGGACACCCGCACAAATTTGTTCAAAGATTTGAGGTTGAGTATAGGTCGGGAGGATCCATTTGGCTTCGGAACTAGAAACAGCGTCGAATAGTATCCCCTGACTCTCTGAGATCGAGGCACCGGCACTATCCCTCCTATATCCAGGAGGGATTGGACAACCAAATGTAGAGTTTGTGCGTTTAAAGGATCTGAAGGGATAACCATTAAGCAAAACTGGCGAGGGGGACGTCTCTTGAATGAGATTGCGTAATCGTGAGAGACCACTTCCTGCACCCAGGCGTCCAAAGTGGTCTTTATCCATACCTGGGCGAACCGCAGAAGTCGACCTCCCATCCTGGGGTCCCCCAGGGGGAGGCCCGCCCCGTCCTGCAGCAGGTTTGTACGGTTTGGAAGCAGGCTGACGGGCGGCCCAAGAACGTTTAGGTTTGGGCTTAGAGGACTTGGAAGTGCCAGCTTGTCTCGGGTACACCTGACCCTTTGTTTTACCTGGAGGTCAAAAAGGAACAAAAAGTAGTACTCTTAGCCTTCGGAACCGAAGCATTAGTACTTGGGAGAAACGCAGTCTTGGCCGAAGCCAAGTTGGTCACAGTTTTGTTCAGATCATCTCCAAATAGTATATCTCCCTTAAAAGGGAGTACCTCCATGATTTTCTAAGAGTCCAGGTCCACCGACCAGGACCGTAACCACAGAATCCGGTGAGCCAGGATAGACGTAGTAGATGCCTTGGCCGCCATAACGCCTGCATCAGAGGCCGCCTCCTGAATATAGTGGGAGGCCGTGGTAATATAGGTCAGACATTGTCAGAAAAAGTCAGAGGTAGCTCTTCCTCAATTGCTTGAACCCATGCTTCAATGCCTTTTGCAGCCCAAAAGTCTGCCATAGTGGGTCTATGTACAGCACCTGTAAGAGTGTAAATAAACTTCAAGCAACCCTCCACATGCTTATCCATTGGTTCCTTCAAATAGGTGACGGTGGTGACAGGCAGAGTAGTTGACACCACAAGACGGGCTACATGTGAGTCCACTGGTGGCGTGGTTTCCCACTTGATACTCAACTCCGCAGAGATAGGATAACCAGCTAGCATCATTTTAGACAGGGAAAATGTCTTTCTTGGAGAAGACCAGGATTCCTGACGTATGTCAATTAAATGGTCAGAATGTGGTAAGACTAATTTAGTAACCTTCTGACGTTTGAACTTATTAGGTTTCTTAGACGTATCAGGAGGGTCAATCTTATCAGCAATCTGAAGAATCAGCTTGATAGCCTCCACTAGGTCAGGAACATCACCCTGTTTTGTAGAATCTTCATCAGAAGCAGCGGTATCAGCATCTGATGGATCATTATATTCCCCATCTGAATCGGAAGAATCATCCGAAATATTAGTGGATTGTGAGGAAGAAATGGCCCGCTTAGATGACCCTTTGGTCCCGGTAGGGCGAGGTTTAGGTTTTTAAGGACTGATTTAATTGCTGTAACTGGGTTGACAGAGTATCCGCACATGGTGGATTAATTACAGGGACAATATGTGGCTGTAATGGCACAGGAGGTCCCACAGGGGGGCGCAAGTCTTGTTACAAGCGTAGTCATCATATTTGAAAATGCAGCCCAAGGTGGATCTGCCACAGGTGCTGTGGGCTGACTAGGGGGTGCAGAACACCCAGTAACTGGACCCTCAGCAGAAATCATTTCCTCAAGTAAATCCGTGTCGCCAGCACTGCATGATGCAGGAGCATCTGCGGATTTCCCGCCCTGTGCAGCAGACATTATTGGGAATGTAGCCTTAGGGCGTATCAGTACAATATAGCCAGACAAACACAACACCTGACAAAAACCCCCTAAGATATGTGACTGCAATTGCAGAGCACAAACAGAGGATTTAAGTGGTATGAGGTGACTGAAACACACAGTGAAAAATACAAAACAGTATATCCTGTGGAACACTATATGGTATATGAGACCCTGACGCACTTAGTTCCCCAGGGTACAGAATATAGTCATAGCAATATGTGTGATACACAGAATAGAATCCACACAGCAGCTATAGGCACACACAGTCACAGGTACAATGCAGAAGTGATTACATATAAACAATAAGACTGCACTGGACTAGTAATACTACATAGAGATATGTATGTCTACAGATATAACTATGCACAGTAAACACAGGATGTATATCACAGAATACTTTGTCAAAGTCGGAAAAATATCATGCTACACGTTGCCATAAATTCACCTTATGCGCGTGCCTGCTGCACGTGCACATTCTCTCCCGTGCATGCGGATACTCGCAGATGCGTAATGGAGCTTCTACGGCCGTGCGCATTGGCGCGTGGTATGTGCATTTACGGTAGAGTTTGTGTGCGTCTAGCGGGCGACTCAATCGTTAAATAATAAAACCAAATGGTATGTTTTATAGGTAATGTTCCCCTTAATGATAACTGTAAGTTTGTTTAATGTGACTTGTTCACGGACTTGGGAATCCCTCTTTACGTGGTACAAAGGGTCTGATTAAGGTTGAACAGTGGTGTCTGGTACCTAACCGAAGAGTATTTTAACAGCAACAATCCGGTGTTGGTTAGGTAAAGATTAATCGCTCCTGCATATAGTTATGCCCATTAGTAGTTTCTGGACATTTCTCATATTCGCAGTTCATTAACCATGCGGCGGGAATCCGGCGATTCCCTCCCACCTGAGCAGTTTGTAATAGCCACAGCCCACCTGTTCAAATCCACCTATGACCTTTTGTTACAGTGCAGAGAGACATTCCTGTGTCCAATGAACAATAAGATTGTAGGGCCCTTTGTAGTACACTGTATGTTGTGTATATAAGGGTCACTGTCCCCAGACCGGCCAGTACTCTCTCTCTACAACATTTATCTCTGATAATTGGAGGACTGGATTCCGGTTGCGCTTGCGAGTGTTTCCCGTATGGTATGTTTCTCTGTGGCCACTTTGTTACCCGTTTTAATGTTAGCCATTCATTTTTAGTCGATATATTTGTGTTTGCGATCGTTCGCTATTGTGTATATTTTTGTTTAGTTATTCTGTTAGATATTAATGTTAGCCTGTAGTGTATGAACTGTTCACTGTTTTCTTTTACTTAGCTAAATATTGTTAGTAAAGGTGTTGGAACCTTAGCAAGGTATTGTGTGTTTATTACATTGCTGAGGGTAATCGGAGCATCTCAATCGCTCAAACGGCTAGCTTACAGACCAAGGTTAAACAGCATTATATCATTGCAGTGTCTCAACACTAAGATTTACAGTATAAGCATACTCTGTGTAAGGTTTAAAAGGTTATTATCTGTGTGTACGCTCGCTGTGTGTATTCCGTACTCACAGCGCAGCGTGTGTACGTAACTTGCGTACCACGTGTGAGGTCTTTGTACGCAAATAGCGTACGAAGTGCGTAGCACGTGCACGAGGGACAGCGGCCATTACGGCTTCACGATATTATTAAATAGCTTGTGTTCTAAGGTAAACAAATCAGCTTTATCAATTGAGGGCTCGTCCGTCCTCCACATATCCGCCACTAGCGAGCACAGACTTTATCTGTCAGCAAAGGGCTGGAACGCAATATCCCTTCGTATCCGTATTGGTGGTGAGGGATACAGTGGTGCTGACTAGATAAGTGTCTGTTACGCTACGCTGTAGGAGTGCTGGGGTGGAATCCGAAACCGGAAGGTAGGAAGGTAAGAACAAAACGCTATTATCTTTTAAAACTGTTTATTTCTGTTTTGCGTACGCACACACACACGCACGCACACACACATATACATTGTTGCGACTCACTCTCTTGTTGCCATTAGAATCGATTATTGGACAAGTGCTGAGGAAATCTGGTGCTATTTAGTTGAGATTCTAAGGGATAATTTTTAAGGGAATAATTGTAAAGGACACGCACACAGCATAGCAAATATTGTGCGGTGTACGGTAAGCGATTACAGTTGAACATCGTTTACATTTATAGAAGCGTGTTAGTTGCGTTGCTGTGGGCATATCTGGACTTTGTGCATACGTGTCTCGGGCAACGTGCGAGATTACGTACGCAACACAAAGGCATACGCACGTGGCGTGTTTACGCAACGGAGCGTACGGATACGCCCACCGAGACTCAAATCACACGATAACATTGTTTTAGTGGGGGCGGTATAGTATAGCCACCTGATAATAGCACAGGTTTGTTCAGTTTCCAAAAAGCTTAGTTAAAAGAGAACCTTTTTCTATTGCAATACTCAGGGATTGAACTACTGCCTGTATGAAAGAAATTTCTGTACAGAAAGATCAGTGTATATGAGTGAGTAGGAGTGAGTGTGGAAATAAAGGTATTATTTTTTTGTGAACCCACAAATCGGGATCCCGTCGGAGACCACATCAGGTGAGTGGACACTTGGTAGCGTGGGACTGGCTTGCCCGCGTTAACATTATACAAGGTAAAAGGAGCAAGTAGTATCCGCAGACAAAAGGACTGCGAAGGTTTAAGCGCAGCCCGGGGGGTTTTGCGTATTACCCATATAGATTGAGCTCCGGCTGAAGGTTTCGCAGCCTAAACAACTGATTCCGTTGGTCGTACAGCGTATAAATATTAAGTTACTTATGCGCAGTGCGACTGGACCGCACGTAATTGTGTGCATTAGTTTGTTACCTTGATACCCATTAAAAATTAACTGTGGGATCATAAACGCTATTTGTACATTCTAACGTGATTTGTGTAGGTTTTTGTTATTTTAAGGGAGTTTCGCTGTTCACTCAGGAAATCTCCAACAACCAATACTTACTGGGAAGGGTAGCATACTCCCACACGCCCCAGTAAATAGAGGTTACAAAAAAAGATCCCGCGAATTGGGTACGTCCAGTGGTGGGCACATTGCTGGAACTCGTACTGGCCAATTGGGGCGTAAAGTGAGTGAAGGCACTAGTTGAACTTTCACCGTCGCCTTACCGCGGGCAACTTGGTTTGTTTTGTAAGAATTTGCTGAGACAGCAATATCTGCAAACAATGGGGGCCAGTTGTTCAAAGAAGGGACGTCCAACAAGGGTTCACGTTGGTAGTTGTTGGCCCAAAGGGTCAGCACGGTATATAATGTGTGAAAAATACGGATCACACACACAGGTATTTTGCAAAGAATGGGAACGAATGACAGAGGATGATGGGGAACAGTTTCCCCGGGTAGGCAGTTTGAACCCTGAGGTATTGCAGAATCTAAGAAAAAGGATAGGTCTAATAAAATCTGCAAAGCAGAGGATTAGACATTATGATTGTTTACAGGTATGGCAACAGGAAAGTGAAATACAACAGGAATTAGCTCAGAAAGCAAATTCAAATCCTGGTAGGAGTCTGATAGCAACGGCACCACCACCGTATATAGTAGGGGACAAAGTGGCTGCAGAGAATGACATGCGGGTGTACGATAAGGGTGCACTTAATCAATGTAGTAATGATAAGAATAAAATTAAAGTTAATGCAAATGTTGATACTAACGCTAACCCATGCAAGTTGTATCCCATTTTAAACTTCCCCCAGGAATACGACCAGGAAGATGAGCCCACTACGATTTCAGCTCTCTCTCTAGCGGCCACCATAAACGATACTTCAGTGGGCATCGCCCAACCAGTAAGAGTGGTGTCAAAGGCACATAGTTCAGGGACAGGTGAGGTTGTATCTAGAGGTAAGTACGGCACTGTACAATATGCTGAAACTGTTGCACCACCCACTGTAGAATCAACCCAGAGTGAAGTAATTAATATTAATCCTGTTAGAGTGATAGCGGTCCCCAATGGGAAGACCGACACAAATGGGGTCACACCCATCAGGAATATTGCAATGCATTGTCCCTGGTCCCGAGCAGAATTAAGAACAATTTTGTCTGAATTTCCTGATCCCAGAAAAGATTTAGCTGCATGTCAGAGGTTCATTAAGGACCTGGGTAACTCCACAGAACCCAACAACAAAGATTGGCGGACACTACTGAGGGCATGTCTGCCCTCTAGTATTGACCTTGTGAAATTTATAGCTGACTGTAAATTAGATGAAGAAGTACCCCTTACAGATGAGTATAATCAAGATAATGTAACCAGAATCAATCTGCAGCTGGGAATATACTTCCCAGCTGTGGTAAAATGGAACAAAATTTTCTCCATCAAACAAACGGAAGGAGAAACTGCCTCTGACTATTTCCACCGAGCACTGGAGGAAATGGCTAAATATACTGGGATCGTGGAAATTGAGGCAAATGTACACCATAGAGAGGTAGCGGTGTCCATCTTGATGGACGGTTTAAAGGAGGTATTAAGGAATAGGGTGCAAACCACTCAACCTAACTGGAGAAGTATGTCGGTGGCCGCCTTAAGAGAGACTGCTGTTGGGCACGACAGGAACATCACAAGACGCAGGGAGTCACAGAGTGATAGACTGATGGCTATAAGTATCCAAGCCCTTACAACAAGGCCGCCTCAGTCTAAATCTCAGTCCCCTGGTGGTAAGCCGCATACGGTAAAATGTTACAATTGTAATAGGGAAGGTCATTTTGCACGTAACTGCACCAGTAATCCACACAATGCATATAAAACCCTAGACAACGATATGACATACGAGATTGGGATCAAGGACCGCAGAGACGGAGTTATGAGCCACACGCAGGGGAAACAAGAAGGTATCCCCCAAGAAGAGACTGGCAAGTCTCTGATAGATCCCATTTACCCCCCTCACAGGTAATAGCTGCCAGCGCAATGCAGGGAGGCCACCACGCACCATAGGGGGAGGCCACACCTGTAATCTGCAGCCAGTGAAATTAATTGCGAGCCTTGGAAATGAACCCGAGGTTACAATTGATGTAGCTGGTAAATCTCTAAATTTCCTTGTAGATACAGGGGCGGCCAAGTCAGTGATAAATTCGACCGTGGGCATGAGAACCACTGGTAAAACAATTCCAGCCATGGGAGTAACAGGAGTAGTGCGACAATATCCTTTAAGCAAACCAGCAGAGATTACGATAGGGCCTTTGCATACCAAGCATTCTTTTCTGCTGGCTGCATCGGCTCCGACTAATCTCCTAGGGAGAGATTTACTGTGCAAAATGGGATGCGTCATATACTGTACTCCTGAAGGTGTGTTCTTGGACATACCCGAAAACCACGCTCAGGAAGCGCAGGATATGCTAGACTCCCCAACAAGATTAATGTCACACACTGTTGTTGTAAATAGGTGTCCGTCCAAGGTAGAGGAAATGATTTCCCAGATACCGGAATCACTTTGGACCAAGGATGGACAAGACACTGGATTGATGGCAAACGTAGCCCCAGTAGTTGTGCAAGTTAAAGATGGTAGGATAGCTCCAAAAATCCCACAATACCCTCTGAAGCCAGAGGTGGAGTTAGGAGTTTACCCTGTAATAGAGCGCTTGCTACAACAGGGCATTCTGGTGAGAACGTCCAGCACTGCCAATAGTCCCATCTTCCCTGTTAAAAAGAGTGGGGAGAGGGGTTACAGATTAGTGCAGGATCTAAGAGGGATCAACAAAATAGTTGAGAGTCAATTCCCCGTAGTACCAAATCCAGCTGTCATCCTTATGCAAATCCCTCCCACTGCCAAATTTTTCACTGTGATTGACCTCTGCTCCGCTTTCTTCTCGGTACCTCTGCACCCTGACAGTCAATACTTATTCGCATTCACATACAGAGGAGTTCAGTAGACTTGGACTCGATTACCACAAGGTTTCATAGACAGTCCAAGTATTTTCTCACAAGCTCTGCATGATTGTTTACAGTCTTTCCAACCAGAGAGTGGATCAATATTGATACAGTATGTGGATGATTTACTACTGTGTTCAGATTCACTGGAAGCGTCCCTGAGAGATACGAAACAACTCCTGTTTCATCTTTCAGACACAGGACACAAGGTTTCCAAGGACAAGTTACAATTATGTCAGACCCGTGTAAAGTATTTGGGACACTGTCTAACACAAGGACTGAGACACCTTACTGCTGATAGAATTCAAGCAATTCGTGACATGACCCTGCCACAAACCCAGCAACAGATTAGAACATTTTTAGGAATGTGTGGGTATTGCCGTAACTGGATCCCAGGTTTTTCCATACTGGCCCTACCTTTGCAGGAGATGGTCTCCTCAAACAAACCTGATCGGATTTCGCACACAGACGAATCTGAGATGGCATTTGAGAGACTTAAACAGTGCCTAACGCAGGCACCGGCATTAGGTATGCCTGACTATGGGAAACCCTTTGAGCTGTACGGAACAGAGAGTGCTGGGTGCGCAGCAGGTGTCTTAACCCAGAAGCATGGTGATGCCAGCAGGCCGGTAGCCTACTATAGCGCTCAGCTAGATACGGTAGCGCGATCCCTCCCCACATGCTTGCGAAGTGTTGCAGCAATAGCATTGCTAGTCACAAAAAGCGAAGATGTAGTGCTAGGACACAACCTCACAATTCATACACCACATGCAGTGTCAGCCTTACTGAATTCTGCCCAAACCAGACATGTCTCATCAGCGCGGTTTACAAGATGGAAATTGGCATTGATGGCCCCCATAAACATCACCATAAAGAGATGCAGCGCATTAAATCCTGCAACGTATCTCCCAGGTGTGCCTGGACAGGCACAAAGGGTGGAGGATGAGAGTGATGGTGAAGGAGGATTTAATACAGGGGATGACACGCATGATTGTATGGAATATTTGACCCAAAATTTCACGGCAAGGCCTGACATCAGTGACAACCCACTGGAAGATGTAGATTTTACCTTCTACACTGACGGTAGTTGTCACAGACAGACGGACTCGGGAGACTTGTGTACTGGATACGCAGTCGTAGATGACCAAGGTACCATAGAAGCAGAACCGCTAGGCCCACCTCACTCAGCACAAGTTGCTGAACTGGTTGCCCTAACCAGAGCATGTGAATTGGCTAAGGGCAAGTCAGCCAATATTTACACGGATTCTAGGTACGCCTTCGGAGTAGTCCATGATTTCGGAGCCCTATGGTGCCTCAGAAATTTCATGACGGCAGCTGGCACACCCGTAGCGCATGCAGCCCACATCAAAAGACTTCTAACAGCGATACAGGAACCCGACAGAGTGGCTGTTATCAAGTGTAAAGCTCACACATATAGCCAAGACCCGGTATCACTTGGTAACAGCCGAGCAGACGAAGCTGCTAAATCAGCAGCCGGTAACCCCATACAAACAGATAGTACACGACTGATGGTATTTAATACTGTAAACACACAGAAATTGTGTGAAATGCAAAATTTGTGTTCCCCACAGGAAAAGGCAGTCTGGAGGTCAAAAGGATATGGCCAGGAGTCCTCAGGACTCTGGACAGATGGACATGGTAAGCCAGTGGCACCCAGAGCATACCTTCCAAGTCTAGCGGAAGCAGCACACGGGCTGACTCATCTAGGCAAAGAAGGAATGTGTAAGCTAGTAAGAGCTTATTGGTGCGCCCCAGGATTTTCTTCCCATGCGGGTAAAAGAGCAATGACATGTCTCACCTGCTTGAGGAAGAATATCGGAAAGGCAATACCGACAGAGCCATCCCATATCCCTCCGACAGATGGTCCTTTCCAGGTAATACAGATTGATTTCATAAAATTACCACCTTGTAGAAATTTAAAGTATGTTTTGGTCTGTATTGATGTATTCTCAAATTGGGTCGAAGCATTTCCAGCGGCCACAAATACCGCTGTATTTACTGCAAAGAAAATTGTGCAGGAATTTGTGTGTAGGTACGGTATCCCTAGAATAATCGAAAGTGATAGGGGTACCCATTTTACAGGTGAAGTCTTTCAAACAATGTGTAAGTTGATGGGAATCAATAGTAAGCTGCACACTCCGTACCGCCCCCAGGCGAGTGCGAAGGTGGAAAGAGTGAACAGCACTATTAAAAATAAATTGAGCAAGGTAATGACTGAAACAGGACTGTTATGGCCCGAAGCTTTGCCAATTGTATTATACAGCATCAGAACCACCCCCAGGTCCCCTCTTAATCTATCTCCTTTTGAAATTCTGTTTGGTCGACAACCCCATGTTATGATTAACCCCCAGGATGATTTGAAATGTAACAATGAAGTAACCGTAAAGTACTTGGTTAAGATGAGTAAGCAATTGAGGAATCAGAATGATAATCTAAAATTGGTGATTCCTGATCTGCCAGACAGTAATTGTCATGACATTGAACCTGGGGATTATGTAATGATACGGAATTTTCTACGCTCAGGTTGCCTTATTGACAGATGGGAAGGACCATATCAAGTCTTATTGACCAGCACAACAGCATTGAAGGTTGCCGAGAGAGAGACTTGGGTCCATTCGTCTCATTGCAAAAAGGTCACTGACCCAGAGAGGTCCCGTGATAAAGAACAGACGGTAGAGGTTGTATCACTAGAGTGTCTGTTCAGGGAGGATTAAGACGACACCTGAGCACCGAGAATAATAAGACCAGAAGCTTGTCGAACCAGATTTCTTTTTCCCATTTGTTATTTTCTCCAGTTCCCACCTCCCTCCTATTTCCTTTCCCCCTTCTTATTTTTCTCCTTTTACTCCTCTAAGATGGACTTGCCCCAAGAGACTGTGATCCGGATTTTCCTGTTGACCATGATGTTGACCAGAGCAGTCTGTTCCGGTGAGAGTACCATGGAGGTCGAGAAAGGATCGGGAATGGGTTCTGATGACCAGGATGCAGGCGTAAATTTCCAAGAGCAACATAATCTCCGAGTAAAGGCGAGTATCAGAAAACGATCTGGTAGCATTGACAATAGAAGGAATTGTGAAGGATTGTTAGCTGAAGAGAACTGCATCTGTAGGCACTGTGACAATATAGTTGAGGATGGGTGCATCAAGAAATGTCAGTCCAGTTTTAATGTCCACATGGACCGGCATCCATTGAGTGACTATCACTCCCTAGTGGGTATAGTGTTAAACCAGACAGACTGTTGGGTATGCTCTCAAGTACCTCAAGGTCATAGCAAATCAGGACTAGTACCATTCCCTTTAACTGTAAGAGAGGTACTTGAGCTAAGTGGTGGGAGGCCGGTGGACAAGAGGTTTAATATCTCTAGTCCTCCTAGTTTGAAGCTCCACCAATATCATGTGGATAGGTCCTTAGTATGCTTTAACATTTCCAATCCCCGAAAGCCGGGAAATTGGGAAGTGTCATGGAGTAATCAAACCATGACCTTTTCATACAGAGCTGACAGAATGCCCATAGACACAGGACTTATACGCCAGATAGCCGACCATGGAAAATATTTCCGGTATAGGTACACTCTAGGAAGTAGAACCATGCGAGTTGGAGAAGTATCACCAGGATACTGTGCACATATCGTACAACCTGATACGTGTACTAAACAGATGGGAGAGTTAGGGTTAGGAGATTTCACATGGAAAATTTGTAACATGATAATGTCATACTCCGTCCCATATGTTCTCCCCGATGATGCATATTTCATATGCGGGAGGAAGGCGTATAAGTGGCTTGCCCCAAACTCAGAGGGATTGTGCTATATTGGAAAAGTACTGCCTGAAGTAATGACTGTAACCCATAACAAAATGAAAGATATTCACCGCAGTGCCCAAGCTCCTTATAGTCACACTCATTACGAGCACATCGTTAAACGGCACCTGATAGAGAGAACAGAGCATCCGGCCTCTGACCTGATCCATGAATCCACCGGGATTCAATTCCTACTCGCGTTAGATATCACTCGTACCGCCAGAGGAGTGATAAATTATAAATATATATCTGCGCTTGCAAATTTATTAGACAATATCACCGAAATGTATGACGACACATTCAGGTACACTGGGAAAGAGTTACAAGCCTACAAAACAGAACTGGTTCAGCATAGGATGATTCTCAATTACCTCACAGCAGTGACAGGTGGGTATTGTGTTACCCTTGCAACTCAATATGGAATAAAGTGCTGCACGTACATTACAAACAGCACGGAGGACCCAGCCGAGGTCATAGACCAAAAGATGGATGACATTTTACAATTAAAATGGGAGTTTCGAAGGAAACACAATCTCACACTCGCTACTGTGGGTAATGAGCTGACCAGTTGGGTGTCATGGTTGAACCCACGAAATTGGTTCTCGGGTTTAGGAGAATGGGCCCAAGATATTATTATGGATGTAGGGAAATTTCTTTTGTGTATTCTGGGGGTCGTCATATTGGTTGGCCTGATATTTAGATGCGTTCGGGTTTTAACGAAGAGTAAAAGCAATACCAGGGTGATGAGCTTGAGGAGTGAGGACACTGTAATAACAACAACTAATTTGATTTATGACCCAACGATAGAGACAATGTTGTGATGAAAATGTGATTCCACGGTCCGTTTCTTTCACCCGTTTCTCCTTTGTTTTCCTCCAAGGTACAAAGACATCCGCTTGGAAGAAGAATTTAACAACCTCTTTTATACAGACCATTGATGGACAATGCCATAGACCCCCAATATCCCTAGTGACTTTAACTTACACGATAGCCCAATACTTTAATGATTGTAAGTCTATGGACATTGAGAAAGCTTTTTGCTCACCATTTATAGCAAAAGCATCGGGAGACTACAGTCAACATGTACATCGAGACAAGACACAAGACAAGACCTCAATCAACAAATGTATATTAACCTCACATAGATTATGACTGCATTTGCCATAATTGCTTCTTATCTTCATTTCTACAACCTCAGGTAATGACACACATAGTCGATAGGGAATATAGGCACAGATATCAGCACTCACATATCCCCCCATTCATGTATCATCAACTAAAATGTGCTTCCCCATTTTGTTACAACTAAAAGCCGAAAAGAGCTCGGTAAAGTTTGACAGCCCATCCACAGACCCGTAATACGGGATAAGAAGGATTCAAATGTATACTTCGCAATACCTCGAAGCTTGATTTAAAACACGTACGGCACGATGATACATGACCCCTCAAACATGGAGTCATACACACAAGCTTCTACTATCTCACTAGGTCATACCTTTTTCCCACCTGATCCTCTGCTCCCTTACCAAATCATAGAAATGTATTTACATATGACATATATTTTTTTCTTTTTGAACTGTTTTAGGAAGTGGCAGTTATTGGTGACTGCCAAAGGGTGGACTGTCAAAGTCGGAAAAATATCATGCTACACGTTGCCATAAATTCACCTTATGCGCGTGCCTGCTGCACGTGCACATTCTCTCCCGTGCGTGCGGATACTCGCAGATGCGTAATGGAGCTTCTACGGCCGTGCGCATTGGCGCGTGGTATGTGCATTTACGGTAGAGTTTGTGTGCGTCTAGCGGGCGACTCAATTGTTAAATAATAAAACCAAATGGTATGTTTTATAGGTAATGTTCCCCTTAATGATAACTGTAAGTTTGTTTAATGTGACTTGTTCACGGACTTGGGAATCCCTCTTTACGTGGTACAAAGGGTCTGATTAAGGTTGAACAGTGGTGTCTGGTACCTAACCGAAGAGTATTTTAACAGCAACAATCCGGTGCTGGTTAGGTAAAGATTAATCGCTCCTGCATATAGTTATGCCCATTAGTAGTTTCTGGACATTTCTCATATTCGCAGTTCATTAACCATGCGGCGGGAATCCGGCGATTCCCTCCCACCTGAGCAGTTTGTAATAGCCACAGCCCACCTGTTCAAATCCACCTATGACCTTTTGTTACAGTGCAGAGAGACATTCCTGTGTCCAATGAACAATAAGATTGTAGGGCCCTTTGTAGTACACTGTATGTTGTGTATATAAGGGTCACTGTCCCCAGACCGGCCAGTACACTCTCTCTACAACATTTATCTCTGATAATTGGAGGACTGGATTCCGGTTGCGCTTGCGAGTGTTCCCCGTATGGTATGTTTCTCTGTGGCCACTTTGTTACCCATTTTAATGTTAGCCATTCATTTTTAGTCGATATATTTGTGTTTGCGATCGTTCGCGATTGTGTATATTTTTGTTTCGTTATTCTGTTAGATATTAATGTTAGCCTGTAGTGTATGAACTGTTCACTGTTTTCTTTTACTTAGCTAAATATTGTTAGTAAAGGTGTTGGAACCTTAGCAAGGTATTGTGTGTTTATTACATTGCTGAGGGTAAGCGGAGCATCTCAATCGCTCAAACAGCTAGCTTACAGACCAAGGTTAAACAGCATTATATCATTGCAGTGTCTCAACACTAAGATTTACAGTATAAGCATACTCTGTGTAAGGTTTAAAAGGTTATTATCTGTGTGTACGCTCGCTGTGTGTATTCCGTACTCACAGCGCAGCGTGTGTACGTAACTTGCGTACCACGTGCGAGGTCTTTGTACGCAAATAGCGTATGAAGTGCGTAGCACGTGCACGAGGGACAGCGGCCATTACGGCTTCACGATATTAATAAATAGCTTGTGTTCTAAGGTAAACAAATCAGCTTTATCAACTTGTACTAAATATTCATATAGTAGTGCAGTTGTTCTTAATTAACGCTGTCTAAACGACATGTAGAATACTTAAGGGTCCTGTAAATGCACAGCGCTGATGAGACAGGCGGCTTTACAGAGGAGACAGTGCCCAGCAGTCCCAGGATCAGCGCAGCCCTATGAATGGGCACCCAAACGCTGACAGGGAGTGAGGGAGAGAGAGAGATGCAGCTCCAGGGCGGCAACACCTGCTATAGATGGCGCCTGGAGCTGGGGGAGGGGCTACAGGTCAGCGCCTTATCCCCTCAGCTGGACTTCACCACCGGGTACTATGGAGCTTATAATAAATGGATTTTAGTAAATCTGACCTGTGCTCCCTGTCCTGGTGGATATAGTGGGGTCCCTGCACGGCCACAGTGTCCACGCCAGCGGCGCGGTCCGTCTCCTGGACCCAGATCGCAATTTCGGCAGGTCCCACCTGGGGGACCCTCTTACCTTCTCCCTGAAGTGCGGCCACGCGATCCAGGAGAGCAGCAGCAGTGATGTGTGCCTGATGACCGGAGCGCCTCCGCAGCAAGTACCGAGGCAACCAGGGCACGGGAGTATGCAGCGCCACTGGGGGAGGGGATGGAGCCGCAGCAAAGAATGTCAGCATGACATACACAGCATCTAGTGCCTGTGCTGCGGCCCTTGAAGTTTTCTTTCTTCTTTAAAAGCTCTTATTAGGGCTGCCTAGCGCAGCCCCACTGTTGTTAGCTGCCTGCACTGCAGGCACCAACTTACAAACTGAGCTCCAGTGCCTGGAGGAGGGGCTATAGAGGAGGCGGTGCAGTGCATCCTAGGAACAGTTAAAGCTTTAGCCTGTTGGTGCCACAGATCAAGATCCAACTCTACACCCACGATGTTATTCCCTGTGAAATACCAGTGTACCCCGCTGCAGAAAAGACTCCTCCTGCATGCATCACAGATCATAGTGACACAACCTCGGATCACCGTTGTGACCATCTGTCACAGTGTTCTTAGCCTTTTGCTGTAAATTCAAAGGAGGTTGTCTGCTATTTAAACCTCACTTGGGCTGCTGAAAGCGCCTGAGTATTAGGCTCACAGGAATATATACGAAATCCTGGTAAACAGGATGCTGGCTGTCAGCGGCATTTCTAGAGAGGAGGGGACCTATGTGCAGACTCCGTGTGTGGGCCCCCTCCTCTCCTGTAGCCATCACCGCTGCTGTTAGCACTCTCAGCGCTGAGACTCTGGCACAGTGCCAGAGTCTACAGCGCATGCGCAGAACTCCGAAAAATGGCCGCCGCGCCATTTTTCCAGAGTCCTCTGCATGCGCTGTAGACTCTGGCACTGTGCCAGAGTCTTTAGCGCTCGGCATGCTAGCAGCAGCGGTGATGGCTACGGGAGAGGAGGGGGGCCCATACACAGTCGCCGATGGACGCCGGAAAGGAAAGCATAGAAGAAATGGGTGCAGTGTGTGCGGTGTGGGCCCCCTCTGGACCTAGGGGCCCGTGTGCACCACACACACTGCACCCATTATAGATACGCCAGTGCTGGCTGCCACTATACCGACAGCGGCATCCCATCTGCTAGAATCCCTGGCAGCGGGTCCACTCACGGGCTCATTGCTCTCGCCACTCATCGGCCTCGTGGCGAGCTTCACTTGCCACAGGTTCTATTCCCACTCAGTTGGTGGGTGGACCCACCAACTGAGTGGGAATTCAGGGTGGGTGTCGGGATTCTGGCTGCCAGCGTATCACCGGGTATCAAGATTCTGCCATTGGTCTCCCGTACAGCCAGCAAATTGGCTCACAAAATAGCTCCAGCACATTCTACTATTAAACTCTATGGCTCCAGTATATATGACCTGGCTTGACTCCTTACCTCTCTTTCTTCACTCCCTGTGGAATTTCAGAGACTTCTTTGTGGATCAGACCTTGGATTTTTTTTATGACTTTTCTTTATTTAATCAGTTAACCATTCATGTAAGAGTTTTTGGCTACTTGACTCCTCTGCTTGTGTAGCACCACCAATCTTTCATGCTAGGAAGCAGCAAGGGGCTACCATCTGCATACTAGGCACAGTGATGACCAAACTACTGTGGTTCCCTGGTGAAAACCACTAGTGCAGTGGTACTCAAACTGTTTACCAAGGCACCCTGGGGTAAGTCAGGTCACCAATCCAGGTTTGCCTTGGGTTGGTGATTCAAGACCAATGAAAATTATTTATGGTCAATGTAATAGGCAAAAGCAGTGCTGGTGGCTGGCAATCATTAAATATGTGGACAATCAGAAGCACATCATGTCTATCACCACACAATTGAACCTAAGGATAAGGGTGGTCATTCTGAGTTGTTCGCTCGTTGCTGATTTTCGCTATGCTGCGATTTGTTGCTAAATGCGCATGGTACGCAGCGTGCATGCGCTTAGTTATTTAACTAAAAACTTAGCAGTTTTGCTGTTATCTGTGCGGCACTTTTCAGTCGCACTGCTGATCGGTGAGTGATTGACAGGAAAGGGGCGTTTCTGGGTGGTAACTGAGCGTTTCCGGGAGTGTGCTAAAAAACGCAGGCGTGCCAGGGAAAAACGGGGGAGTGTCTGGAGAAACGGGGGAGTGGCTGGCCGAACGCAGGGCGTGTTTGTGACGTCAAACCAGGAAATAAACAGAACGAGCTGATCGCAATCTAGGAGTAGGTCTGGAGCTACTCAGAAACTGCAAGAAATATTTAGTAGCAATTCTGCTACTCTTTCGTTCGCTATTCTGCTAAGCAAAGATACACTCCCAGAGGGCGGCGGCCTAGTGTTTGCTATGCTGCTAAAAGCAGCTAGCGAGCGAACAACTCGGAATGACCATCAACATAAACACAAGCTACCTTTCTTTCGAAATCTCTCAATAACAAAATTTTGACCTAGGAGAGCCGTGAAACAAATTCTGATACTCTAGGGCACCGTGATTCAAAAAAGTTTTCTCTAGTGCATTAGACTACACACGCCTCTTCCTGGCATGCAAATCCTTGCACACAATAAAATATCCAAATCTTATGATGGGACAAATTTAATAGTCTATGATTCTGGTGAGCTAGTCACTAGTTTTAGTATGGCAATTAATTTAAAGGTAAACATGGTTGGTTTTGCCTGTAAATTAATTGCAGTTTTAAATCAGTTGACTATCTTGCTGGAGTTGTATTGGTTCTTGGAAATTTATAGTATTTGGTCCACAGTTCATAGTGCTGCGCTCAATCCTAATGTTGTAATTGATGGTAATGTGGGTATTCGTAAAACTTTAGTGCTGTTTGTTTTACACCTGCAATAAATATACCCTTGTTTCTCTGTCCCCCTTAACCTAAGAAGTTGTCTTGAACCTCTAGTGAAGGTCGTGATGTGACCTAACCGAAAGGAAACCGTATAATGCACAGATGTGTGAATGAAGGATAACCAAATGACCAGTATATATGAATGGATGAAGAAATGAGTGATGACCAATATAAATCCTTTTGAGCACTGCTGCTAGCTCGTTTATTCATTTTAAGTCCGCTTAAAAGAAAAAAGAAAATGTCTCTTAAATAAGATATGTCACAGTTCTCAATGTCGGATTGCGGCGTCCCGCAAATCCACTAAGTCACAAGCCTTTCAACCCTTCAGGTGCAAAAGAGATTCTAGCTGTAGCAAATAGTAGATTTCAGGGATTCTAATATACACACAAGATGGGGAGAGAGGGTAGACCAATAGGAACACTCAGTTGGGGTCTAGAAGGAGGAAGATAGGGTAGATGATGAGAGGAGGACAAGAAGGTCAAAGTGGGAAGAGAAGAAGGAGAGCGAAAGGAAGTAGGGAAAGGCAATATGTAGGTTGGACGGAGGAGATGTCCATAAAGCTGGTGTCAATTTTGATGTGAAGTGGGGTGCAGAATTAGAGGAGGGTAGGACAGGAAGTTGAAATTGGCAAAAAGGCAGCCAAGGATTGGAGTACTGGGAAGATCTGAGAGCCTGAAAGTAATACAATTTAGTGTGGGTGAGGGCAGAGCTATACAAAGGGAATTTGACGTGTAGGAAATGTAGTGCAATTTTCTCCAATGTTGATCAGCAGTGGGTGAACAAAGATAAAAGGGGCAGAAAATTTGTAGAAAAGAGGGAGGCAGTTAGAGAGGTATATTGAGAGAAAAACGAGTTTTATGGTAAGAACTTACCCTTGTTAAAACTCTTTCTGCGAGGTACACTGGGCTCCACAAGTCTGGACAATGGGGTGTAGAGTAGGATCTTGATCCGAGGCACCAACAGGCTCAAAGCTTTGACTGTTCCCAGAATGCACAGCGCCGCCTCCTATATCACCCCGCCTCCCAGCACAGGAGCTCAGTTTAGTTAACCAGCCCAATGCAGTAGCAGGAAAAGAGACGACAACGGTTAGTAGCCACATACACCACACTCTCACGACAAGAGAAGTGTCAGCGGCTAATGCCATATCAACCCAAAGAAGCTAAGTGCGTCAGCGTGGGCGCCTTGTGGAGCCCAGTGTACCTCGCAGAAAGAGTTTTAACAAGGGTAAGTTCTTACCATAAAACTGGTTTTCTGCTGTGGGGTACACTGGGCTCCACAAGTCTGGACAATGGGGATGTCCTAAAGCAGTTCCTTATGGGAGGGGACACACTGTAGCGGGCACAAGAACCCGGCGTCCAAAGGAAGCATCCTGGGAAGCGGCAGTATCGAAGGCATAGAACCTTATGAACGTGTTCCCGGAGGACCACGTAGCCGCCTTGCACAATTGATCAAGGGTCGCACCACGTTGGGCCACCCAAGAAGGTCCAACAGACCGAGTAGAATGGGCCGTAATATGAACAGGAGCTGACAGACCAGCCTTCACATAAGCATGCGCAATCACCATTCTAATCCACCTGGCCAGGGTCTGCTTGTGAGCAGGCTAGCCACGTTTGTGAAATCCAAACAAAACAAAGAGAGAATCAGACTTTCGAATAGAAGCAGTTCTCTTCACATAGATACGGAGAGCCCGTACCACATCCAAAGACCGCTCTTTGGGAGACAAATCAGGAGAGACAAAAGCTGGAACCACAATCTCCTGATTAAGGTGGAACGAAGAAACCACCTTAGGTAAATATCCGGGACGAGTCCTAAGAACCGCCCGGTCACGGTGAAAAATCAGATATGGGGAACTACAAGACAAGGCACCCAAATCCGACACTCTTCTAGCAGAGGCAATAGCCAGCAAGAACACCACCTTAAGGGAAAGCCACTTAAGGTCAGCTGAACCAAGAGGTTCAAATGGAGGCTCCTGCAATGCCTCCAAAACCACCGACAAGTCCCAAGGAGCCACAGGCGGGACATAGGGAGGTTGGATACGCAACACACCCAGAGTGAAAGTATGAACATCAGGTAAAGTCGCAATTTTTCTCTGAAACCACACCGACAAGGCAGAAATATGAACCTTGAGGGAGACCAGACGCAGGCCTAAATCTAGGCCCTGCTGTAGAAAAGCCAAAAGTTTGGCTGTACTAAACTTGGAAGCATCATAATGGTTAGATGCGCACCAAACAAAGTAGGAATGCCAGACCCGATGGTAAATCCGAGCACAGGCCGGTTTCCGGGCCCGCAATATAGTTTTAATGACCTCTTCAGAAAAACCCTTAGCTCTTAAGACGGAAGCTTCAAGAGCCACGCCGTCAAAGACAGCCGAGCTAGGTCCTGGTAGACAAAGGGGCCCTGAACGAGGTCTGGGCGTTGTGGAAGTAGAAGTGGACGCTCTGACGATAGGCCTTGCAGGTCTGAGAACCAGTGCCGTCTGGGCCACGCCGGAGCTATGAGAAGCAGATTTCCTTTTTCTTGCTTGAACTTCCGAATTACCCTGGGCAGGAGTGACACCGGAGGGAACACGTACGGCAGCCGAAACCTCCACGGCACTGCCAGCGCATCCACGAATGCTGCTTGAGGATCCCTTGTCCTTGCTCCGAAGACCGGAACCTTGTGATTGTGTCGAGACGCCATCAGATCCACATCTGGAAGACCCCACCTTTCCACGAGGAGTTGAAACACTTCTGGATGGAGGCCCCACTCGCCGGCATGCACGTCCTGACGACTGAGAAAGTCCGCTTCCCAATTCAGGACTCCCGGAATGAATATTGCCAATATTGCCGGTAGATGGCGTTCTGCCCAACGTAGAATCCGTGAGGCTTCCTTCATTGCCAAACGGCTTTGAGTGCCGCCTTGATGATTTATGTAAGCCACTGTGGTGGCGTTGTCCGACTGTACTTGAACAGGACGGTTCTGAATCAAATGCTGGGCTAGGTTCAACGCATTGAAGACCGCCCGCAATTCCAGAATGTTGATCGAGAGGAGAGCTTCCTCCTTGGTCCACCGACCCTGCAAGGAGCAGCACCACGCCCCAACCTCTTAGACTGGCATCTGTCGTCAACAGGACCCAGTTGGATATCCAGAAGGGACGGCCTCTGCACAATTGTCGGTCCTGGAACCACCAGAGAAGCGACAGACGGACCTCCGGAGTCAAAGAGATCATTTGAGACCTGATCCGGTGAGGCAGGCCGTCCCACTTGGCTAGAATCAGCTTCTGGAGGGGGCGAGAGTGGAATTGAGCATACTCCACCATGTCGAATACTGATACCATGAGGCCCAGCACCTGCATTGCCGAATGTATCGACACTTGCGGACGAGAAAGGAAGCAACGAATCCTGTCCTGAAGTTTCAGGACTTTCTCCTGAGACAAGAACAACCGCTGGTTGTGAGTGTCTAACAGCGCTCCCAGATGCACTATGCTCTGAGCAGGGACCAGGGAGGATTTCTTCCAGTTGATGAGCCACCCGTGGGCTTGTAGAAACCGGACCGTCATATCCAGATGACGCAGGAGAAGATCTGGGGAACTTGCCAGGATTAACAAGTCATCCAGATACGGCAGTATCCTGACCCCTTGACGGCGGAGTACCACCGTCATCACCGCCATAACTTTGGTGAAGACTCTCGGAGCCATTGTTAAACCAAAAGGTAACGCCCGAAACTGGTAATGGAGGTTGCCAATAGTGAACCTCAGGTATTGTTGATGTGACACTGCTATAGGAATATGCAGGTAAGCATCCTGTATGTCCAGGGAAACCATGTAGTCCCCAGGTTCCAAGGCCAGAACTATAGAGCGAAGGGTTTCCATACGGAACTTGGAAACCTTCACAAACTTGTTCAGTGCCTTGAGGTTGAGAATGGGCCGGGAGGACCCATTCAGTTTCGGGACTAGAAACAGCGGAGAATAGTACCCCCGGCCCCTCTGAGCAAGAGGCACCTGTACTACGACTCCTGTATCCAGGAGGGTCTGTACCACCGAATGCAGAGTGTTTGCCTTTGTCTGGTCCGACGGGACGTTTGTCTGGCAAAATCGATGAGGGGGTCGGTTTTTGAAGGCTATGGCGTAACCTCGAGTGACGACTTCCCGTATACACGAGAGAAAGAAGGAGAAAGGGTTCGAAATGCCCTATGGTGGTGCACACAATCTTGTATTAAAATATAACTTTTATTATGATATATATTAAAACCAGCGAATATTAAAAGGAAAATAGAATAGTGTAAATAGAAAAGAAATCGTGATTTAAAATGAAAGTGCTGCGCACTAGATGTCACCAGATAGGCTCATATATTGCTATCAAGGTTTGTGGATAGTCAAGAGTATATAAGGAGTATATATTTCATGTATATTAAAATTTGCGTTTTTTACTGCTAAAGAGGCTCCTAGAGTAAATGTCCAAAATTTTTGTCCCTCCCAGGATTTAAAGTATAGGACCGTTGAAGCAAGATTCCAGATGTCATCATATATAATGTAATAATACTAATACTCGAATGGTTCGCTGTGTGTAATACTGAAATATCCCTCAATAAAATGTTCAAATAATAGATGTATACTGTGCTTTCACTATATCTCAGAGTTAATGTACAAACTCTGTTACAAGGTCTCAATAACACCTGTGTACCCTCCCAAGCTTTATAAACAGTGTTGTATCCACTGCAATAGAAGCATAAGAACATTAGGATACAAATGTATCCACTAAAGAGAAACAGCTGTTATTAACTCAAGGATTGAGCTCTGACAGTATCAAGCCTTTCAATTGTCACAAATGATAAACATAGTTGTCCCAACTTTATTGTAACATCATTTTGGCTCATTTGGAGCTGTAACAATTATTGGCAGTGAGTAGTCAAAAATCTTTTATCAAGATATTGCTGTATATCACATTCTTTCCCTCAGGATCCTTATACATCAATATATGTTAATGATCCATATGAGATCATTAAGATTGTTTATTCCTCTGTGGTATAACAATAGATAATAAGGGCTCACTGCGTTCTTACATAGGTGTAGGCTAATACATTGATTTAAACATAGTTAATTTCTGTATTATATTAAGCCTTGAGAGTGTGTATACAATAGTAAATCTTACACCTGGTACCTAAGTATGTTAGGCGCCCTATGCTTCCCTGTTGCTTAGGAGGGTTTCATACATTCAGTGATCATATAGCACGTGCTGTGAATGGATCTATAATCACTATAAAGTTGTTGTGAGTGTGAGACATATCACTAGTGTCCTGACACATGCCCAGCCCTTTATTAAATCATTTCTGATATAGGCACACATATATATTGAGTGTCTGGTAGTATACGTATCGAGGCTTTATTGTACAGCCTTATGGACACTATTTGATGGAATTCACTATACACAGTATTTTTTCAGGCACAGTGAGATGTTTTATCAGCATCTGATTCTACTGTTTTCTTCCTATAATCCCCACAATTATCATGGGTTAAGGCACTTTCAGCTGAATGATTTCTGATATAGGCACATATATACATTAAACGTCTGGTAATATACGTATTAAGGCTTTAATATACAGCCTTAGAGACAGAGTTCAGTATAGTTCATTACATATAGTGTTTTTGCATACATGGTAAGGTATTTCATCAGCAACTGATTCTATTGCTTTCTTCCTATGAGCCCCGCGGCTTGCATAGGTTAAAGCACTCTTGACTACAATATGAGAATTCCTTCCTGATCTATCTAACTGAGCATGATCCGGTGACTACCTAAAGTGCGCAGCTAGCCTGACGCACGCTTCGCTGTTCGCTTCATCAGAGGCAGAACCAGATTGTTTCCTGGTTCACCCTTAAATACCGGCAGTTACCGCAGTCCGCCAATAGGAGTTGCCTATCATAATTAAATGTCCCGTAGCATGACGCCTCCTCACCTACTGACGTTCTGGTCACATGATCGGCCTTCACTGAGTTTCCTTGTGCCGTCATCTCAGATTGTCTCAATCGATCTCAATTCAAAAAAGCTAGTGTTATTCAGACTGAATCATTCAAATACCTATCCATGACACGGGACCTCTGTCTCAAAGTTTACAGGTATTCAGCCCGACATATCTTGTTCATTAGGCAATATAAATCCCAATAAGGATCCCAAAAAAACACATGTGAATCTTTATGTTGTTAATATTTATCATACAAACATTTAGTCTTATATTCACTGGGTATATACGGGCCAAATTAATTAGTAAGTCAATAAGTCAATAATTAGATGTTTCTCATATTTTTCTTATTTTTAATATGACATTAATACTTGTCATGCAAATATTCAATCTCATATTCACCAAGCATATAGAAACAGAAATAATTAGTAGACCAATAATTAGGTATCGTTTCAAGTCAATATTCCCTACATTTTTAATATGACACATAGTCCATATGGTTATTGGAAGTTTCATAATTAGATCAAAATGTATTCAAAAACAAATCTTATCAGGTAATTATGTGTGCATATCCACAATTGTGTTTAAATGAGATATAAGGTAAATAAAAATATGCCAAGGATATTTGAATGGATATTCCTATTAGGGAGTGAGCGATAATTCCTAATAATATCAGTGAAATCAAAAAGTGATCTTTCATATCCATGGAGCGTATTTCCACGGACTATGGAAAATAAACCATAATTAAAATAATTGTGTCAGGTCTAATTGTTTTTATAATATACCCTGGTTATACAAGGAAAAATATCCATAGTCTAGGGTGAGTTGAAATATAATTAGAAAAGTGTCCAAAAGGGGAAAAAGTGCAAGTGTAAAGTGATAGGCAAAAGATAACTAACGAATAGGTCTTATTCGTTAGACCATGCAAGTCTCCGATCTTCATATTGTTTGGTTCTTCATATCACAATATTGGTCTCATATTTCCCAAATAAAGTGAGACCGGCTTAGTGAATCTGTGATACATGAAGTGAACTAAAAATGCAAAAAATGTGAAATAGCTGCTCTCATATTGGGAGCGAAGTGAGGTGAATAATATTCGAGAGTCATCTCTCATATCTCAAATAAGGTGACAAAATCAAAGTGACAATATCAAATATGATTATTTGTGTGAAGACAGCCTCATTAATAGAAATCATGTACATGATTTCAAGTGAAATAAAACGTAAAAAACAAAAGTGACCAAATGAAATAAAATACAACAGTGTGAAGTGAAAAACACAAAATAAAGCTGATAATGAATACTTAAATCTATTTAAATAGTGTGTGAAACCCCTCGAATATATTCAGTTTTAGGGTCATCCTAGGCATAAATCGGTTATGTATGAATAAAAGAGCAATCCCTCGATATAAACTAGAGACAGATATTTGGGTCTGTTTTCAATAATTTATAGAACCCCACAAGTATGGATACACATAATTGAAATCATCCCAGGTGTGATTAAGATCATCCTGGGTGTATATCGATTACGTATAAAAGGCAGAGTAATTCCTGAATCATAGAAAGGATGTATAGTTGTTTTCTTCATTCAATCCTTTTGGTGTCAGAGTATCCATTAGGAAAATCAACCTCGTCTCTTGTTTGAGGAGCTCCCGGTCAATGTCTCCTCCTCTAATATTCAAGGTGATTTTCTTCATACCGAAAGCTGTCAGGCCTCTAGAGTTGCCTGGGTGACATCTTAAGAAATGTCGGGCCACAGGTGTAAGTGTCTTCATCAATTCTTTGTCCCTTTTCGCATTCCTTATGCTTCCCAAATGTTCAAGTAATCTTTTCTTCAGAGGTCTTTTGGTTTTCCCTATATAATTCTTGTTGCATGGGCATCTTAAATTATATATCACGGCAGAGGTTTCACAATTAATATATTCTCCAATATGCCAGACCCTGTGGAATTTGTCAGTATATTTTGTTGTATTGACCATCATAGAACATGCTTTACATGTACCACATTTGCTGGATCCTTTTTTACTATACAGTGGTTTTTTGATGGTTTCCAGATGACTTTGGACTAGTATGTCCCTGAGATTTTTGGACCTTCTCCAATTGACAGTGATGTCCTCCCCCAGGATTGTATCCAAATCCATGTCAGTATGGAGAATTTCATAATGTTTCTGCAGGATCCCCCGGACATCCTGCCACTCCTGGCAGAATGTCCCAATGAATCTGACTTTCTCCTCTTCCTTCTTTTTAATCTTGGGTATAAGTAGTTGATCTCTTGTGTATGTCTTGGTTTCCTGATAGGCTCGTTGGTTGATCTTCTACTGTACCCACTGGACCTGAGTCTATTACCCAACTGCTGAGCCCTCAGTTGGAAGGTGTCCTTTTCGGAGCAATTCCTCTTCATACGTAGGAACTCCCCTTTCGGCAGTCCTTTTATCACTGACGGGTGGTGGGAACTCTCGTGGTGGAGTATACTATTTGTTGCAGTTTTCTTGCGAAATAGATCTTAGGAGATATATGGCCATCCTCTTCCAAGGTCAGTGTGACATCAAGAAAGTTGATCCTCTTTTCATCCATCTCATATGTCAGCTTCAAGTTGAATTTATTCGAATTGAGCTTTTTCATGAACTTTTCGAATGTTGGTTTATCACCTCCCCAGATTATGAGGAGATCATCTATATACCTCATCCACATGTGAATGTGGACGGTATATGGATCGTTCTCCTCGCAAAAGACGATGTCCCTCTCCCACCACCCCAGGTACAGGTTAGCATACGTGGGGGCACACGTAGTCCCCATCGCAGTCCCCTGTACTTGTAGGTAGAAGTCACCATTGCAGACAAAGTAATTTTTGGTCAAAACGAATCGTAGAAGTGTGACCAAAAAATTATTAAAATCACTTGTCTGATCCATATTCAGAAAATATTGAACCGTCTGGATTCCGAACTCATGCTTGATGCTCATGTATAAACTTTCAACGTCACAGGTTATCAGCCATGTGCCGGGATTGAATATTGCATCTTGGATCTTGCTGAGGACGTCAAGAGTATCTCTTGTATACAAGGGTAATCCTATAACATATTCCCTCAAGTGTGAGTCTAGATATTCACTCGCCTTCTCCGTCAGACTGCCTATTCCTGACATGATGGGTCTGCCTGGTGGGTTGACCTCATCTTTGTGAATTTTAGGAAGAAGGTATAGGGTAGGTACCCTTGGATTTTTAGTTTGTAGAAAGTCAAAATCTCTCTTGGAAATAACGCCACTATCTTTTGCTCTCTGAATCATCTTATTGTAAAACTCTTGATAGTCCTGTGTTGGGTTAAAGGTAAGTTTCTTATAACAGAGTCTATCCCCTAATTGTCTCTTAATTTCTTGTGTGTATTTTTCACATGGCCAAAGCACAACATTGCCCCCTTTGTCAGAGGACTTAATAATCGTATCCTTCCATTGTTGTATTTCTCTAAGAGCCCTCCTCTGTTCGATATTGAGATTCTGTTGGTATTTTCTCTTTCCTTTGGATCCCTCTAGTTTATCTAGATCCTGGCTTACCAGGTCCACAAATACTTTCACCGGTGGACAGATATGAAAATCTGGGGAGAAAGAGGATTTTTTCTTCAAAATAATCTCTGGTCTGCTTGGTACAGTTTCTATTTTGAGACTCTGTTGTGTCGGCATTCCTGCACCGGGTTGAGTTCCTTCAAGTTCTTCTAGAATAGACAATGCTTCAGAATCTTCATGGGTTAATTCCTGAGGAATAATTCCCAATTCTCTGAATTCTGATTTAAAAAAAAAAAAATTTTTTAAAGTAATTTCTGAGCAAAAAGATTGAGGTCCTTCTCCATATTAAACCTATCAAATGATTGAGTGGGGGAAAATGAAAGACCCTTATTAAGTACCTCTATTTATGGTGGGGTGAGTATTCTTTCCGTCAAATTGATAATCCTGAGGGAATCCGCAGTATCTACCTCCTGTACCGTCTGGAATCTCTGTAATCTTCCTTCCATTCTTTGGGTCCCTTCTTTCTTTTTCTTTCCCCTTCTGACCCTCTTGAACCTTGTCCTATAGTTTCCCTGATTTCTCTGGGTGTAGCCCCTAAAAAATCTCTGTGTTGTCTTCGGGGAAGCAGTTGGTCTTGTGGGGATTCATTATCTGATGACTCTACTTCTGATGTTGTGTAACCCGTATTTCTTTCTGTCATGGGTTTTTTCCTCAAGTCCATTTATAGATGTTCTGTGTGAGGAAATCATTTGTATCCCTTTGTATTTTGCTCTTTTTCCGGCTAATGATTTATTTCTCAATTCCCTCAATTTCTTGTTTGTATTTATCGTATGTTGTTTGGAATTTTTCCAGGCTCTCATAGTTCTTTAATTTCCCTCCAAGAATTGAAATTTCCTGGGTGCATTTTTCCATCACCAGTTCGTCATGTTTGATTAATATATTAATGAGGTTTAAGGAGCAAGTTGTTAGTGTCTTCTCCCACTCATTCTTTAAGGTTTCCGTTGCCAGTTCAAATGCAGGAAAGACTCGAGGTCTCAAGCCCCTAGGTGTTATTGCCAATTTGATATAGTTCTCGAATGTCAATTTATTCCAAAAAGTTTTGGTTTGTTTAATCAGGGTTAGTTTAAGTTGGAATAAATCATTCATCCAGTCGCCCTGTGATGTATCGGCATTTGCCATCTCCTTATCAAATAAGGTTTCTGTGTTGGTTTTAAGTCTAGCTTGTCTATCATTGAGTTCACGGCTCAGGCTAAAGCTCGCCATGTTGAGTTTAATTGTTTATAATCAAAATATCTTCAATTTTGTGTAGGATGTGAACCTGGTTACAATCTGGTATGGGGAGGAAGGAAATTTACCTCCTCTTTTTATAATTGATCAATAATAGATACTAAGTCATTTATAATATTTAACCGTGCAGACTAGTCGAAAAAGATGTGGAATAATCCACTAGAGAGGACAAGTTACTGTAGTACTGGTCGCACAAGTAAATTTATATTCAATAGATGGCCCCTATTTTTATATTATCAAAAACACGTTAGTGTTGTTCCAGACTGTTTAGGGGGTGCTTCCACAGGCAAGGTAAATCTACGAGAGAAAGAAGGAGAAAGGGTTCGAAATGCCCTATGGTGGTGCACACAATCTTGTATTAAAATATAATTTTTATTATGATATATATTAAAACCAGCGAATATTAAAAGGAAAATAGAATAGTGTAAATAGAAAAGAAATCGTGATTTAAAATGAAAGTGCTGCGCACTAGATGCCACCGGATAGGCTCATATATTGCTATCAAGGTTTGTGGATAGTCAAGAGTATATTAGGAGTATATATTTCATGTATATTAAAATTCGCGTTTTTTACTGCTAAAGAGGCTCCTAGAGTAAATGTCCAAAATTTTTGTCCCTCCCAGGATTTAAAGTATAGGACCGTTAAAGCAAGATTCCAGATATCATCATATATAATGTAATAATACTAATACTCGAATGGTTCGCTGTGTGTAATACTGAAATATCTCTCAATAAAATGTTCAAATAATAGATGTATACTGTGCTTTCACTATATCTCAGAGTTAATGTACAAACTCTGTTACAAGGTCTCAATAACACCTGTGTACCCTCCCAAGCTTTATAAACAGTGTTGTATCCACTGCAATAGAAGCATAAGAACATTAGGATACAAATGTATCCACTAAAGAGAAACCTGGGTATACCCTAGAAGCCGGCCCCCCACCCTGGGATCCCCAGGGGGAGGCCCGCCCCGTCATGCGCCAGGCTTATCGGTCTTGGCTGCTGGCTGACTGGCAGCCCAGGCTATTTTGGGCTTCGGCTTACCAGGTTTGGAAGTGCGGGCCTGCTTATGGTACGCCTGACCTTTTGCTTTACCTGAAGGACGAAAGGGGCGAAAAGACGTGCCTTTGGCCTTCGACACAGAAGGAGCTGTATTAGGCAGATAGGCAGTTTTGGCAGTAGCCAAGTCAGCCACTATCTTATTTAAGTCCTCCCCAAACAGAATATCCCCCTTGAAAGGGAGTACCTCCAGGGTTTTTCTAGAGTCCAGATCCACAGACCAGGAACTCAGCCACAATATCCTGCGAGCCTGCGAGCCAGGACTGACGTAGTAGAGGCCTTGGCTGCTAGGATACCGGCATCAGAAGCCGCCTCTTTAATACAGCGAGAAGCTGTGACAATATATGACAAGCATTGTCTAGCATGGTCAGAGGAGATTTCAGCTTCTAACTCCAAGGCCCATGCTTCAATAGCCTCTGCCGCCCATGTAGCTGCAATAGTGGGCCTTTGTGCAACACCTGTGAGGGTGTAAATCGCTTTTAGACAACCCTCGACACGTTTATCCGTAGGCTCTTTTAGAGACGTGACGGTAGTGTCAGGTAGAGCTGAGGAAACCACCATCCTAGCCATGTGAGTCTACTGGAGGAGGCGTTTCCCAATTCTTAGACAGCTCTGGCGCAAGGGGATAGCGAGGCATCATCTTCTTTTGAGGCACAAACGTCGTACCCGGGCTTTGCCAAGGTTCCTGACGTATATCCACTAGGTGGTCAGAGTGAGGTAAAACTTGTTTAATCACCTTCTGACGCTTGAACCTATCTGGTTTCTTAGGAGGAACGGATGGCTCGGGATCAGCCGTAATCTGCAGAATTAACTTAATAGCCTCCAAAAGATCAGGAACATCCACATGTGAACTACCCTCCCCATCAGCCGTATCTGAGTCAGAACCTGTGGGGTCAGTGTATGTGCTGTCTTCATCAGACGAGGTGTCAGTGACAGCAGTAGATTGTCAGGAGACGAGCGCTTGCTTAGAGAACCTGCTGGACTTAGGCGAGCGATGGTCAGACTTTTTAGTAGTCAGGGACTGGTTCAACTTCTTTAATTGAGCAGATAAATCGTCCGCCCACGGCGGGTTAGCTGCAGGGACCACATACGGTTGTACCGGCATTGGGGGTCCCATAGAGGGTGTTAGTTTATGAACTAGCGTATGCAGAAGCGTGGAAAAAGCGGCCCACGGAGGGTCAGTATGTGCCTCCGTTGCCACAGTCCCACTGGGGGGCAAGGAGCCCCCAGAACCAGAGCCCACAGCTGCTATATTCTCCCCATATGTGTCTGTGGCTTCAGCAACACCAGCAGTGTGTTCCGCCCCAGAACCGTTACCCTCAGAAGCAGACATGATATAACTTGCAGTATGAGGTAACACAGTACAATTATTAACAGCACTATATCCCTAAACCCAAACCCCTGCGCAGTGTAGTCAGCACCAGCAGAGCTAAGGGAGAGATATGGTGACTAAATCACAGAGAAAAATACGTAATACAGTATATATTTGTGAAAATCCTATATTAAATAACACCTGATGCACCAAGCCCCCTCAGGTTATAGAATATAGGGATAGCAAGTTGAGTGAAAGACACGAGATGGACACCACTCAGCTATCAATGCACACACAAATAGTCACAGTTTGTACAATGCAGAGGTTATTACAGACAATAATACTGCACTGGACTAGCTTACACAGCTATATAGTCAATAGATATAACACTACACAGTAAGAAACTGGATGTATATCACAGGGTAATTGTACTATAAACCCCTGACTAAATGCACTCTTTCTTACTAACACTGACTAAAAAGGCAGGTAGAATACTTAAGTGTCATGTAAAGGCACAGCGCTGACAACCAGGCGGCTTTACATAGGAGGATTTGCCCAAGCAGCCCCAGGAACAGTGAGCTGAGGAGTAATGGCGCCGCAGACACTGACAGGGAGTGACGAAAAGACAGAGATACAGCTCCAGGGCGGGAACACTTGCTGGAAATGGCGCCCTGGGGCTGGGGGAGGGGCTTTAGGTCTAAGCCTTATCCCCCTTGCTGGCAAAACCACCGGGTACTGTGGGCGATATTAAAATCGGTTTTAAGAGAAAAACTGACCTGCGCCCATGCCCTGGTGATCTAGTGGGATCGCCTGTATCCACAGTGTCCACCGCTAGCGCGTGCGGCCAGCCTCCAACTGACCGCGCCGGATCGCGATAAAGACCGGGTCCCGCGAGCGGGACCCACTTACCACCTCCCGAAGCGCGGCCACGCGATCCTGGAGAGCCCCAGCCGTGTGTGTCTAACATGAATAAAACCGGAGCCTCCGCTGTAGGTACCCGGCAACCAGGGCTCGGGAGTGTACAGCGCCGCTGGGGAGAGCTGGAGCTGCAGCAGTGAATGTCACAAGACATTTACCACCGCTGCTGCCCTTGAAGTCTTCACTTTTTACCTCATAAAAAGCTTTTCTCAGGGCTGATTGGAGCAGCCCCTCTGTTAAGTGCCTGCTTACTGCAGCACCAACTGACAAACTGAGCTCCTGTGCTGGGAGGCGGGGTGATATAGGAGGCGGCGCTGTGCATTCTGGGAACAGTCAAAGCTTTGAGCCTGTTGGTGCCTCGGATCAAGATCCTACTCTACACCCCATTGTCCAGACTTGTGGAGCCCAGTGTACCCCGCAGCAGAAATAGGATTTTAAATACCTTCCGGTAAATCCTTTTCTCGTAGTCCATAAGGGATATTGGGGACAGATTAGTATGATGGGGTATAGACAGGTCCAAAGGAGCCAGTGCACTTTTAATTTCTTCAACTGGGTGTGCTGGCTCCTCCCCTCTATGCCTCCTCCTACAGGTCAGTTATAGGTAAAACAGTGCCCGGAGGAGAATGACATACTTGAGAGAAGGAACATAATAACAAAAAGTGTGGTGAGATTTACACACCAGCACACCAACATATAATTTAGCCAGCAACGCAGCTGAACAGGAAACACAGAACAGAGAACCTGCAGAAAAGTCAATGCACTGAGGCGGGCGCCCAATATCCCTTATGGACTACGAGAAAAGGATTTACTGGTAGGTATTTAAAATCCTATTTTCTCTAGCATCCATAAGGGATATTGGGGACAGATTAGTACGATGGGTATGTCGCAAAGCTTCCAGAACGGGCGGGAACATGCGGAGACATCTGCAGCACCGCCTGCCCAAACTGGGTATCTTCTTTGGCCAGGGTATCAAACTTGTAGAAATTCACAAAGGTGTTCTTCCCCGACCAGGTAGCAGCTCGTCATAGTTGTAGGGCCGAGACTCCGCGGGCAGCAGTCCAGAAAGAGCCCAATGACCTGGTAGAGTGGGCCTTCAGAGACTGTGGAACAGGTAAGGCTGCCGACGCATAGGCCTGTTGGATAGTAAGCCTAATCCAACGACCAATGGACTGCTTTGAAGCAGGGCAACCCTTTTTCCGCGCATCATAGAGCGTGAACAAGGAGTCCATCTTTCTGATCCGAGCCATCCTCTAGACATAGACTTTCAAGGCTCGCACTGCGTGCAATGCCTCCGGAGGAGCAGAAGTGTCAGAACTGGACGGAATCACAATAGGATGATTCAAGTGAAACGTGGAGACCACTTTTGGCAGGAACTGCTGTCTAGTTCTGAGCTCCGCTCTGTTCTCGTACGAACTTTTGCACGACAAGGCCCCAATTCTGAGACACACCTAGCAGAAGCCAAGGCCAGTAACATCACAATTTTTCCACGTGAGGTACTTATCTTCTACCGTTGTCAGAGGTTTAAACCAGGAGGACTGTAGAAAGCATAGGCGGCACGAATGGAGGTTGTATGTGAAGCACCCCTTGCAAGAAGGTCTGAACTTCCGGCAAGAGAGCCAACTTCTTCTGGCAGAAGATGGAAAGAGCTGAAATCTGGACCTTAATGGATCCCAGACGTAAGCCTTTATCCACTCCAGCCTGCAGGAAACGTAGGAACCTTCCGAAGTGGAATTCCGCAGAGGGATATGTTTCCTCACACCAGGAGACATATCTCCGCCAGATATGATGTTTTGACGCCTGTTTTGACGTCACAGGTTTTCTGGCTTGCACCATAGTGGCAATGACCTTCTTGGAAAGCCCTTTGTAAGCTAGGATGTTCCGCTCAACTTCCATGCCGTCAAACTAAGCCGCCGTAAGTCCGGGTAGACGAACGGTCCTTGTTGAAGAAGATCCCTTCTTTGTGGTAGAAGCCAAGGGTCCTCTACGGACATGTCCAGAAGAGCCGCGTACCACGCTCTTCGGGGCCTATCCGGGGCAATCAAGATTGCTCTCACTCTTTGATGCCTGATCCGCTTGAGCACCCTTGGGATCAACGGAATCGAAGGAAACAGGTAGACCAGCTGGTAAAGCCAAGGCGATGTCAGCGCATCCACTGCGCTCGCCTGATGGTCCCTGGTTTGTGAGCAATAGCAGTGAATCTTCTTGTCGAGGCGAGAGGCCATCAAGTCGATCTGTGGGCATTCCCACCTGTCGATGATCTGTTGAAACACCTGAGGGTGTAGTCTCCACTCCCCCAGGTGGAGGTCGTGGTGACTCAGGAAGTCCGCTTCCCAGTTGTCCACTCAGGAATGAAGATCGCGGACAGCGTTCTTGCATTTCTTTCTGCCCAGAGGAGTATTCTTGACACTTCTCGCATGCAGGCCCTGCTTTTTGTCCCTCCTTGTCGATTGATGTACGCCATGGCCGTGGCATTGTCCGACTGAACCTGGATCGCCCGATCCCAGAGTAGAGGGGAGGCATGAATCAGAGCATTGTAAATGGCCCGAAGTTCCAGGATGTTGATCGGAAGGAGGGCCTCTTGGGCAGACCACCTGCCCTGGAACTGCACCCCCTGGGTGACAGCTCCCCATCCTCTCAGACTCACATCTGTCGTGAGGAGGATCCAATCCTGAATCCCAAAGCGTCAACCTTACAGCAAGTTGGAAGACTGTAGCTACCACAGGGGGGAAATGCTGGCCTGGGGTGACAGCCGAATCATCCGGTGCATCTGAAGATGGGAACCGGACCACTTGTTCAGGATGTCCAATGGGAAGGATCCGGCATGAAACCTTCCAAACTGAATCGCCTTGTACGAGGCCACCATATTTCCCAACAATTTTATGCAAAGATGAATGGAGACTCAAGCAGGTCGGAGGACCATGCAAACCATTTCTTAAAGAGTTCTCACTTTTTCCTCTGGGAGGTACACTTTCTGTGCTACAGTATCCAGTAGCATCCCCAGAAACAGGAGCCGCTGAGACGGTTCCAGATGGGACTTCTGCAGGTTGAGTATCCACCCGTGGTGAGATAGAAGTTGGATAGTGCGATCTATATGGAGCAATAGAAGCTCCCTGGAACTTGCTTTTATCAGGAGATCATCCAGGTATGGAATTACATTGACCCCCTGGACCCTGAGCTGAAACATAATTTCCGCCCATTACCTTCGTGAGCATCCTCTGAGTTGTAGACAGGCCGAAGGGTAACGCCTGAAACTGGTAGTGATCGTTCAGTAGGGCGAACCGCAGATAGGCCTGATGAGGAGGCCAAATTGGGATATGGAGGTAAGCGTCCTTGATATCCAGGAACTCCTGTTGTTCCAGGCCTGCGATCACCGCTCTCAAAGATTTCATCTTGAATTTGAAAAACCTTCAGGTAAGGATTCAGGGACTTCAGATTCAGAATGGGTCTCACAGACCCGTCTGGTTTTGGTACTACGAACTGTCAAAGTCAGAAAAATATCATGCTACACGTTGCCATATATTCACCTCATGCGCGTGCCTGCTGCACGTGCACATTCTCTCCCGTGCGTGCGGATATACGCAGCCGCGTGATGGCGCCTCGACCATGCGCTCGAGCGCGTGGTATGTGCATTTACGGTAGAGTTTGTGTGCGTCTAGCGGGCGACTCAATCGTTTAATAATAGAACCAAATAGTATGTTTTATAGATAATGTTCCCCTTAATAATGACTGTAAGTTTGGTTAATGTAAATGGTCGCTGGACAGAGGAATTCCTCTTTGTATGGTACGAAGGGTCAGACAGGGTTTGAACAGCTGTGTCTGGTACCTAACTAAAGAACATTTTAATAGCAACAATCCGGTGTTGGTTAGGTAAAGATTAATCGCTCATGCGTATAGTTATGGCCATTAGTAGATTCTGGACATTTCATATATTTGCGATTCATTACCCATGCGGCGGGAATCTTCAGATTCCCTCCTACTTGAGCAGTTTGATATAGTCACAGCCCACCTGTTCAAACTAACCTATGACCTTTTGTTATGATGCGAGGAGACATTCCTGTGTCCAATGAACAATGAGATTATAGGTCCCTTTGTAGTATACTGTACTCAGTGTATATAAGATCAGCCAGCCTGGGCAGCTCACTGTCACTCCACAAACGGTTTTCATATTGACTAACTCGAAACTGGTACCAGGCTGCGCAGCGATCGTTCCCAGTGTGTGTAAGTAATTCTCTGTAATCATCTCGCTCTTTGTTTGTATTGGCCACATTCTCTCTCTCTCTCTCTGTTTAGTATAAGATTGTAACGTTATTGTATATTTCTGTCTAGATAATCTGTTAGAATTATATGTTAGTCTGTAGTGTATGACTTGTAACTGTTTCCCCTTTTCAATATAACTAATAGCTTGTTAGTAAAGGTGTTGGAACCTTAGCACGGTATCGTGTGTTCATTACATTGCAGTGGGTAATAGGAGCGTCTCGATCGCTCAAACAGCTTTAGTGTTAATCAGGTTAAGCAGCGTTATATCGCTACAGTGTTTCAGTACAAGGTTTACAGTATAAGAGTATCATTTCTGTGTGTTACATTCAAGGTTTACTGATTGTCATCTTGTGAGCGTCTGCGCCGCTCGTGATCTCCTCGTGGTCTCGAGCGTCCGCTACGCTGGTAGCGTAGCATTACGGTAGTCGCTCGCCTATAGCGTGCTCGACACCACGCATTAAGCTGTGAGCGAGCGTGCCGCATGTGCGTCTCGATCACGGCCGAGCGTATACTACGCTAAGTGCGTACCCTTACGGTACCCCATACGCCAATTGCGTACCGTGTCTCTTACCCATTATTGTGAAGGTTATAAGGTAATCAAAATCAGCATTATCAATTGGCGGCTCGTCCGTCCTCCACATATCCGCACTAGCGAAAACAAACGTTATCTGTCAGCAAGGGCGGGAAGGCAGTATCCCTTCGTATCGGGATACAGTAGTGCTGGCTAGATAAGCGTCTGTTTCGCTACGTGAAGGAGTGCTGGTGGAATCCGGAACCGGAGGTAAGAACAATACGCTAGTGTCTTTTAAAACTGTTTATTTCTGTTTTGCGTACACACGCACGCACGCACACACCTGTATTTCTTTTCACTTGTGTATTTTCACATATCATTTTCCTGTTTGCCATTTCACAATTGATAACGTGCTGAGAAAGATCTGTTGCTATTGGTAGTTAAGAGTAAAAATAATACGTTAAGGAGTAATTTGTAATACACGCGCACGGCTTGCCTAAAATACAAGGAAGTTTGGTGTGGTGTTCAGTAGATGATTACACTTAAAGATCATCTACATTGATATAAACGTGTTAAATTGTATTTCTGTGGATATACCTGGCTGGCGTACACGTGTCTCTAACAAAGGGCGGGACTAGGGTACGCGATGCAAGGGCCGACGCACGGAGCGTATACTACGCAACGGAGCGTCTGGGTACGCCCACATAATACAAATCACACGATAGTATTGTTTTAATTAGGCGATAAGGAGGCAACGCGAAAATAGCGCAAATCGATCTCAGTGTCCAAAATTTTAAGCTAATAGATCCTTCTCTAGTTGTAACTCCTCGGGATTAGCCTGCGATACTGAATGAAAGGGATTTCTGCGCAGAAACGAAAGTAAAGAGTACATGAGGTGAAAGAGTGTGTATACATATATATGTTTCTAATTTTGGGGGTTTGAACCAAGGAAATCATCGAGTTCTCGTGAAGGTACATACGGGTAAGTGACTGCATGGTGGCTTGGGAGGCATCCCTTGTTAAACATTTAAAAAAGAGCATTAGAGTATAGCAGACCAGGAGGTCTACTGTAGCACAGACCAGGAGGTCCAGACAGACCAGGAGGTCCAGGTACAGCAGACTAAGAAGTCAGCTATAGATAAAAAGTAAAGGAGCACAACACCAGGAAGGGTTGGTGCGGTACCCATCTAGGCCATTAAGCTCAGGCTGAAGGAATTCGCAGCCACAATTTTCGATTCCACTGGTCGCTCCGCACATAAGATTAGTTGCTTATGTGCAGAACGATTGTACCGCACGTAATTGTGTGCATTAGTTAGTAATTTGACCCAGTACCATTTGTGTACGCTAGAGGGGTCATAAACGCTATTTGTACATTCTAACGTGATTTGTGTAATTTTTTTTATTTTAAGGGAAGTTCGCTAGTCACTTGGGAACTATCCAACAACCAATAGTTACTGGAAAGGGTTAAGTGCTCTTCGGATCGCACCCACATGTTCCAGTAAATAGAGGTTCAGGTCGCAGGGGCCCTAGGTCGAGTACGCCAGCGCTAGAGCAGTGTGTGGGCGTATTGGTCGACGTGGGCGAGTGAGTGGAGTACTCGGTAAACTGCCACCGCCGGCCTACCCCGGACATCTTGGTTTTTGTAAGGGTTCGCTGAAGACCCTGAATTGAAGGTCAGAGGTAGTGAAAGCAACACCTACAAAGATGGGGGCCAGTTGTTCAGGTAGGGGGCAATCAACCTCGGTTCGGGTTGATTCCGCAAACCGACCAATCGGGTCGGCAAGGTATGTAATGTGTGAGAAATACGGTTCACACACAGAAGTTTTGTGCAATGAATGGGAAAGAATGACTGTGCATGATGGGGAAAAGTTCCCACGGGTAGGCAGTTTTAGTCCTGAGGTGTTACAGAATCTAAGGAGAAGGATATGTCTCATTAAATCTGCAAAGAGACGGATCAAATATTATGATTGTTTACAATTATGGCAACAGGAAGGTGAAATACAAGGAGGATTAGCTCATACAGCTGACTCTCACTGTGGTAAGAAAAATATGGCAGCGAGAGAGAAGGTGGTTACAGAGAATGGCACACTGGTGTTTGATAAACATGCACTTAGCAACTGTATTATAGATGATAAGAACAATTGTAATAAATGTAGCAAGAATAATTGTAATACTGTTAAATGTACAACTATTAACCCATGGAAGTTGCACCCCATGTTAAACTTCCCTCAGGATTACCAGCAAGAAAGTGAACCTAGCACGATGTCGGCATCTTTTCCAGCAGCCATCACACAAGACGTCCAGGTGGACACGACCAATTAGATAAAGGCAATAATCAAACCCCCTAACGGAGGGTCAGGTGAGGTCGTGTCAACAGGTAAGTACGGTATTGTATGTTACTCACAGACAAATGCATCTTACACCGAAGAGTTAACACAAAATAGCATAATGGAACAAAATCCTGTCAGGGTGAACACAATCCCCAATGAAAGGACTAATAATCACAAGGTCACTCCCATCAGAGACATTGCTATGCAATGTCCCTGGTCCAGGATGGAATTGATGACAATTATGTCTGAATTCCCTGATCCCAGGAGAAATCTAGCCGCATGTCAGAAGTACATTAGAGAGTTAGGTAATTCCGCAGAACCCACCAACAAAGGTTGGCGGGCAGTGCTGAGGGCATGTCTGCCCTCCAATGTTGACTCTGCGAAATTTATTACTGATTGTGAATTAGACACCGAAATACCTCAAACGGAGGAACACAATCAGGAATGTATTAAGCAGATCAACCGACAGTTAGGAGTATATTTCCCAGCCGTTGTCGAGTGGAAAGAAATCTTCTCCATAAGACAAAGAGAGGGGTAAATCACTCCTAATTACTTTCATCGGGCACTGCAGGAAATGGCTAGATACACTGGTATAGAAGATATTAAATCAAATGTACACTACAGGAAAGTAGCAGTTTATGTGTTAATAAATGGTTTAAAGGAAGTATTAAGAACGAGTATACAAGCCTCTCTACCTAACTGGAGAGATATCTCAGTGGCCGATTTGAAAGAGTCCGTTATTAATCATGACCGGAACATTAAAAGCAAGCCACAAACCCCTGTGAATAGGTCAAAAGTAAGAAGGTGTTACAACTGCTTAAGGGAAGGTCATGTTGCACGAGATTGTAGGTCTAAAAACACACACAAGATATATACACCCCCTAGACAATGACATGACCATAATAGTCAAAGAACCAGGGAAACACAGGAAGAGCGGTTGATGGTGATGAGCATCCAAGCGTTTGAGGAGGCATCAAATCAACCAAGACCTCGGGTCACTGGCACTTGGAGGAAGCCCAGGGTTTGTTATCATTGTAAAAGAGAAGGGCATTATGCCAGTAACTGCAACAGCCCACATAAAGTCAGACCCCCTAGACAAGAACACGAGCAGAGTTACGACACTTGGAAGTATAATCAGGTATCATACAGGAAGAAGTTTGGGCCGCGCCTGTAATATGTAGTCGGGAAAGGTGATCATTAGGACTGATAGTAAGCCTGAGGTTACAGTTAATGAAATTGAGAGGTCATTCCTTGAAGACACAGGAATGACCGGGTACAAATTGTAATGTATCTGTAAAATGTTTCTTTTTCCCCATCTCTGACGTTCACCACAACAGCTCCAACATCACCTGACTACCTGACCTTTTCAGAAGTCTACCAAACCCCAGTATGACCTACCAGCATCGATGTATCCTGGCCAGATACAAAGGGTGGAGTATGGAAATACTGGTGGGAGAGACTATGCAAAGATACCATTGGACATGTAGATGTGACAGCCTGATGGTGAACGGAAGATCTGACAATGTTTCGTTGTTTATTGTTGGTTTATGTAACATATATATATGAATTGTTCTCTCTCTCTTTTGTTTTGTTTTTTCCTTCTCTCTCGAGTTCTCATGCTTTAAAGATGGTATGTCACACATCAGTTAGACAAATGGTAATGCAAGATTTTTGCTCCTTACAGAAAGATCGCAGATTTGGAAGGAATATTGTATCACCAGAATGTTCGTTTGGAAGACTGAGAGACAGCACCTTTGAGATGACAACAGAACAAGAAGAACAACAAGACTAGAGAACTAATTATCGTAACAAGTTTCTCTCCCCCTCAAACTATTTTTTTGTACCCCCATTACAAATTTCTCTTTCTCCTCCTGTAAGATGGACTCACCTCAAGAGACTGTGATCCGGATTTTCCTGTTGACCATGATGTTGACCAGAGCAGTCTGTTTCGGTGAGAGTACCAGTGAGGTCGAGAAAAGATCCAGAAAGGTTCTGATGACTGAGACGGAGGCGTAAATTTCCAATAGCAACACAATCACCAAGCAAAGGCGAGTATCAGAAAACGATCTAGCAGCCATGTTATTTGTAGACAGTGTGAAGGATTGTTAGCTGAAGAGAACTGCATCTGTAGGCATTGTGACAATATAGTTGAGGATGGGTGCATAAAGAAATGTCAGTCCAGTTTTAATGTCCACATGGACCGGCATCCATTGAGTGACTATCACTCCTTAGTGGGTAAAGTGTTAAACCAGACAGACTGTTGGGTATGCTCTCAAGTACCTCAAGGCCATAGTAAATCAGGATTAGTACCATTCCCTTTAACTGTAGGAGAGGTACTTGAGCTAAGTGGTGGGAGGCCGGTGGACAAGAGGTTTAATATCTCTAGTCCTCCTAGTTTGAAGCTCCACCAATATCATGTGGATAGGTCCTTAGTGTGCTTTAACATTTCCAATCCCCGAAAGCCGGGAAATTGGGAAGTGTCATGGAGTAATCGAACCATGACATTCTCACATAGAGCCGACAGATTGCCCATAGACACAGAACTTATACGCCAGATAGCCGACCATAGGAAATTCTTTCGGTATAGGTACACCCTAGGAAGTAGGACCATGCGAGTTGGAGAAGTATCACCAGGATACTGTGCACATGTCGTACAAACAGATACGTGTACTAAACAGATGGAAAAATTAGGGTTAGGAGATTTCATATGGAAAATTTGTAATATGGTTATGTCACACTCCGTCCCATATGTTCTCCCCGATGATGAATATTTTATATGCGGGAGGAAGGCGTATAAGTGGCTTGCCCCAAACTCAGAAGGGTTATGTTATATTGGAAAAGTACTGCCTGAGGTAATGACTGTATCCCACACTAAAATGAAAGATATTCACCGCAGTGCCCAAGCTCCTTATACTCACACTCATTACGAGCACATCGTTAAGCGACACCTGATAGAAAGAACAGAGCATTCGGCCTCTGACCTGATCCATGAATCCACCGGGATTCAATTCCTACTCGCGTTAGATATCACTCGTACCGCCAGAGGAGTGATAAATTACAAATATATATCTGCGCTTGCAAATTTATTAGACAATATCACCGAAATGTATGACGACACATTTAGGTACACTGGGAAAGAGTTACAAGCCTACAAAACAGAACTGGTTCAGCATAGGATGATTCTCAATTACCTCACAGCTGTGACAGGCGGGTATTGTGTTACCCTGGCAACTCAATATGGAATCAAATGCTGCACGTACATTACAAACAGCACGGAGGACCCAGCCGAGGTCATAGACCAAAAGATGGATGACATTTTACAATTAAAATGGGAGTTCCGAAGGAAACACAATCTCACCCTTGCTGCTGTGGGTAATGAGCTGACCAGTTGGGTGTCATGGTTGAACCCACGAAATTGGTTCTCTGGTTTAGGAGAATGGGCCCAAGGTATTATTATGGATGTAGGGAAATTTCTCTTGTGTATTCTGGGTGTCATCATATTGGTCGGTCTGATATTTAGATGCGTTCGGGTTTTAGCGAAGCGTAAAAGTAATACCAGGGTGATGAGTCTAAGGAGCGAGGACACTGTACTAACAACAACAAATTTGATGTATGACCCAACGATAGAGACAATGTTGTGATGAAAATGTGATTCCACAGTCCGTTTCTTTCACCCGTTTCTCCTTTGTTTTTCTCCAAGGTACAAAGACCCGCTTGGAAGAAGGATTTGAAGACCACATTTATACAAAGATTTCTTTATGGACTATGTTGCCGGCCCCCAATATCCCTAGTGACTTTAATGAAAACGCTAGCCCAGAACTTTAGTGATTTAAAATTTTATGGACATTGAAACGGCTTTGCTCGCATTATAGCAAAAGCCCAAAGAGACTACAGTCAACATGTACATCGAGACAAGACGCAAGACCAGACCTCAATCAACAAATGTATATTAAACTCACATAGTTTATGACTGCATTTACCATAATTGCTTCTTATCTTCATTTCTACAACCTTCAGGTAATGACACACATAGTCGATAGGGAACATAGGCACAGATATCAGCACTCACATATCCCCCCATTCATGTATCATCAACTAAAATGTGCTCCCCCATTTTGTTGCAACCAAAAGCCGAAAAGAGCTCGGTAAAGTTTGACAGCCCATCCACAGGCCCGTAATACGGGATAAGAAGGAATTCAAATGTATACTTCGCAATACCTCGAAGCTTGATTTAAAACACGTACGGCAAGATGATATATGACCCCTCAAACATGGACTCATGCACACATGCTTCTACTATCTCACTAGGTCATACCTTTTTCCCACCTTCCTCTCTTCTCCCTTACCCAATCATAGAAATGTATTTATACCTGACATATATTTTTCTCTTTTTGAACTGTTTTAGGAAGTGGCAGTTATTGATGACTGCCAAAGGGTGGACTGTCAAAGTCAGAAAAATATCATGCTACACGTTGCCATATATTCACCTCATGCGCGTGCCTGCTGCACGTGCATATTCTCTCCCGTGCGTGCGGATATACGCAGCCGCGTGATGGCGCCTCGACCATGCGCTCGAGCGCGTGGTATGTGCATTTACGGTAGAGTTTGTGTGCGTCTAGCGGGCGACTCAATCGTTTAATAATAGAACCAAATAGTATGTTTTATAGATAATGTTCCCCTTAATAATGACTGTAAGTTTGGTTAATGTAAATGGTCGCTGGACAGAGGAATTCCTCTTTGTATGGTACGAAGGGTCAGACAGGGTTTGAACAGCTGTGTCTGGTACCTAACTAAAGAACATTTTAATAGCAACAATCCGGTGTTGGTTAGGTAAAGATTAATCGCTCATGCGTATAGTTATGGCCATTAGTAGATTCTGGACATTTCATATATTTGCGATTCATTACCCATGCGGCGGGAATCTTCAGATTCCCTCCTACTTGAGCAGTTTGATATAGTCACAGCCCACCTGTTCAAACTAACCTATGACCTTTTGATATGATGCGAGGAGACATTCCTGTGTCCAATGAACAATGAGATTATAGGTCCCTTTGTAGTATACTGTACTCAGTGTATATAAGATCAGCCAGCCTGGGCAGCTCACTGTCACTCCACAAACGGTTTTCATATTGACTAACTCGGAGCTGGTACCAGGCTGCGCAGCGATCGTTCCCAGTGTGTGTAAGTAATTCTCTGTAATCATCTCGCTCTTTGTTTGTATTGGCCACATTCTCTCTCTCTCTCTCTCTGTTTAGTATAAGATTGTAACGTTATTGTATATTTCTGTCTAGATAATCTGTTAGAATTATATGTTAGTCTGTAGTGTATGACTTGTAACTGTTTCCCCTTTTCAATATAACTAATAGCTTGTTAGTAAAGGTGTTGGAACCTTAGCACGGTATCGTGTGTTCATTACATTGCAGTGGGTAATAGGAGCGTCTCGATCGCTCAAACAGCTTTAGTGTTAATCAGGTTAAGCAGCGTTATATCGCTACAGTGTTTCAGTACAAGGTTTGCAGTATAAGAGTATCATTTCTGTGTGTTACATTCAAGGTTTACTGATTGTCATCTTGTGAGCGTCTGCGCCGCTCGTGATCTCCTCGTGGTCTCGAGCGTCCGCTACGCTGGTAGCGTAGCATTACGGTAGTCGCTCGCCTATAGCGTGCTCGACACCACGCATTAAGCTGTGAGCGAGCGTGCCGCATGTGCGTCTCGATCACGGCCGAGCGTATGCTACGCTAAGTGCGTACCCTTACGGTACCCCATACGCCAATTGCGTACCGTGTCTCTTACCCATTATTGTGAAGGTTATAAGGTAATCAAAATCAGCATTATCAATTGGCGGCTCGTCCGTCCTCCACATATCCGCACTAGCGAAAACAAACGTTATCTGTCAGCAAGGGCGGGAAGGCAGTATCCCTTCGTATCGGGATACAGTAGTGCTGGCTAGATAAGCGTCTGTTTCGCTACGTGAAGGAGTGCTGGTGGAATCCGGAACCGGAGGTAAGAACAATACGCTAGTGTCTTTTAAAACTGTTTATTTCTGTTTTGCGTACACACGCACGCACGCACACACCTGTATTTCTTTTCACTTGTGTATTTTCACATATCATTTTCCTGTTTGCCATTTCACAATTGATAACGTGCTGAGAAAGATCTGTTGCTATTGGTAGTTAAGAGTAAAAATAATACGTTAAGGAGTAATTTGTAATACACGCGCACGGCTTGCCTAAAATACAAGGAAGTTTGGTGTGGTGTTCAGTAGATGATTACACTTAAAGATCATCTACATTGATATAAACGTGTTAAATTGTATTTCTGTGGATATACCTGGCTGGCGTACACGTGTCTCTAACAAAGGGCGGGACTAGGGTACGCGACGCAAGGGCCGACGCACGGAGCGTATACTACGCAACGGAGCGTCTGGGTACGCCCACATAATACAAATCACACGATAGTATTGTTTTAATTAGGCGATAAGGAGGCAACGCGAAAATAGCGCAAATCGATCTCAGTGTCCAAAATTTTAAGCTAATAGATCCTTCTCTAGTTGTAACTCCTCGGGATTAGCCTGCGATACTGAATGAAAGGGATTTCTGCGCAGAAACGAAAGTAAAGAGTACATGAGGTGAAAGAGTGTGTATACATATATATGTTTCTAATTTTGGGGGTTTGAACCAAGGAAATCATCGAGTTCTCGTGAAGGTACATACGGGTAAGTGACTGCATGGTGGCTTGGGAGGCATCCCTTGTTAAACATTTAAAAAAGAGCATTAGAGTATAGCAGACCAGGAGGTCTACTGTAGCACAGACCAGGAGGTCCAGACAGACCAGGAGGTCCAGGTACAGCAGACTAAGAAGTCAGCTATAGATAAAAAGTAAAGGAGCACAACACCAGGAAGATTTGAAAAATCGTTAGGGAGGAGCACCGTCGAACTCCAGTTTGTAACCCTGAGAGATAAGGTCCCTTACCCAAGCATCTTGGTAGGAACCGTCCCAGATGTGGCTGAAGTGACGTAACCGAGCTCCCACCCCGAGATCCCCTTGGGTGGGTTGGCACCGTCATGCTGAAGTCTTTGCGGAAGCAGAATTGGTGCTCTGGTCCTGAGATCCGGCAACGGCTGGTTTCTTAGGCTTACCTCTGGTGCCGCCAGCTGCGTTGGAGGCCCCACTGGCCCTAGATCGAAAGCTAGAGGACCGAAAGGACTGAGTAGATGTCCCGGGTAGATACGTCTAGCATGCAGAGCTCCTGAAGGGAGAAACGTGGATTTCCCAGCAGTAGCTTTGGAGATCCATGCGTCCAATTCACCTCCAAAGACCCATTCACTTGTAAAGGAAAGAGATTCCACATTATGTTTGGAGTCAGCGTCAGCAATCCACTGACTACACACTCGGCGTTCCGCCACTAAGCTGCCCGACGGTGGATACGGGCGACCCGGCAGCGGGGGGGAGGTGACGGGGGGAGTGAAGTTTCTTCACTCCCCCCATCACCCAGCTCCATAGCAGTGCATGCTAATATGGACGAGATTGTCCATATTGGCCTGCATGCATAAGCGACCCGGCACCAACGATTAACGAGTGCTGGGCCGCGCATCGTTAATCGTTGGTGCCTACACACTGCACGATATGAACGAGTTCTCGTACATTAATGAACAAGAACGTTCATATCGTGCAGTGAGATCTGTAAGTGTGTAGGGCCCATTACTGCCTAATTCAGAGTTGTTCGCAGCAGCAAATTTGTTAGCAGTGTGCAGAGAGAGTTAGATTTGGGTGGGTGTGTTCAAACTGAAATCTAAATTGCAGTGTAAAAATAAAGCAGCCAGCATTTACCCTGCACAGAAACAAAATAACCCACCCAAATCTAACACTCTCTGCACATGTTATATCTGCCACACCTGCAGTGCACGTGGGGGGTAATTCTGAGTTGATCGCAGCAGGAACTTTGTTAGCAGTTGGGCAAAACCATGTGCACTGCAGGGGAGGCAGATATAACATGTGCAGAGAGAGTTAGATTCGGGTGTGGTGTGTTCAATCTGCAATCTAAGTTGCAGTGTAAAAATAAAGCAGTCAGTATTTACCCTGCACAGAAACAAAATAACCCACCCAAATCTAACTCTCTGCACGTTATATCTGCCTCCCCTGCAGTGCACATGGTTTTGCCCAACTGCTAACAAAGTTCCTGCTGCAATCAACTCAGAATTACCCCCATGGTTTTGCCCAACTGCTAACAAATTTGCTGCTGTAATCAACTCTGAATTATCCCCTCAGTGCCTAAACCTAACACTTCCTCCCTGCAACCTAATGGCCCGTACATACTGGCCGATATATCCGCCGATCTACTGAACGGCTGATATATCGCGGGTCAGTCGGCCAGTGTGTACAGGCGATATGTCTGTGAACTCCATCGTTCTCAGACATATTGCATCAGCCCTGCAGCAGAGCAGACGGCCAATATATCTACCGATATATTGGCACATCCCTGTGTGTGTACGGGCGACCAGCCGACTACCCGTACACAAGTTGCGGCAGCCGGCGGTGATTGACAGCTGAACTGGGCAGGCATGTGTACACGCCCGCCCAGTTCATGACGTCAGTCCCCGACGGATCGGGTAGTGTGTATGAACAACACAATGTTAGCAATGTTCAATTGATCTGCAGATATATCTGTCATTGTGTACCCACCATAACTCTAAACCTCCCTCCCCCATAGCTTAACCCTAACCCCTCTTTCTTAGGCCCAGATTTATCAAGCCTTGGAGAGTGATAAATAACACGGTGATAAAGTACCAACCAATCAGCTCCTAACTGTCATTTTTCAAACAGTCTGTGGCATGGCAGTTAGAAGCTGATTGGCTGGTACTTTATCACCATGCAATTTATCACTCTCCATGGCTTGATAAATGAGGGCCCTAGTTCCTAACCCTAACCCAGCCTAATCTAAGTGCCTAAACCTAACCTCCCCCCATTGAGAGCAATGTCGGTATTCTGGTGCCAGTGTTCCCATGGGTAAGGATACGAGGGCCAGGATTTCGACTGCAGCATCCTCTCTGCCAGGGGTTGCCATTGATAAACTGGGAATAATAATGTCCCCCAATGCAGGTAACGTACAGTAACAGGAACCAGCTCTGCTGGAGCACCCCCAATATTTGGAATGCTTTGTCAATAGCCACGTCTATGTAATATATCAGTCAAGGGAAGGGAGTATAGCAATAGCAACCACAAATTATTAAAAAGCTAGATGTGACAATCATGATGCTGTTTGCATATCATTCCTCATCACTTTCATCAAGTAATACCGCCTCCCGCACTGATATAAATCACCCACTGGTTATTTTTTAATGCTCAGCTGTAATGCGCATGCGCGGCGGTGGCCAACACGGAGACTACACTCCCCAGCAACAGCAGCGCGCCGGCCTTCCCGAATCCCGCACCTACTGCGCCTGCGCGCCGCTCTCACAACAAAAACTACACTTCCCAACATGCCCCACTGCGGCGAGCGCCTGCGCAGTGAGCTCTGTGGGCGGAGCTCCGTGTCAGTGTCGGGCTCTTGCTGCCCCCAGCACAGCGCGCTCCGCCGGCTCTGGGACAACATGGCGCTGAAAAGGATTCAGAAGGTGAGAGCAGCTGGGTAACCAGGGAAGGCCACCCCATTCCCCCGTGACACAGAGCCGCCCGGGTTCCCGCCACCCTCCGTCCCCGGCCGTGCCGCCGCCGCCGGATGGCGAAAGTGTTAGCGGTGATGTGTTGGCGGGATGCCTGGTGGGGAAGGAGTGGGAGAGGCCGGATCACAGGGGCTTTCGGCGGAGCCAAGGACAGCGCGGAACCGATGCCAGATAGTGATCCAGTGTGGCGGGGTCTGCGCATGCGCCTGCTCTGTCACCACCGTCTCCCTCCCCCCTGAGAGAGTGCGGTCTGCGCATGCTCAGCGCTGCGGGAAGGCTCTGTTGCGGCTACTGCGCATGCTCATTAGGGGCGGCCGAGGCGAGGCGGCTGAGCGCATGCGCGGGGGGTGACAGCTGCTCCCTAACCTCCCCCTCCCCTTATTCTCACTGCTATCGTTTGCCAAATAGTGATCCTATAGGCCAGCTGCTGGGGACAGACCTTACATGGGAAGAGGGGACAGGGGGTGAGAAGGGGATAGCGGTCACAGACCTGTCTGCTGTAATATAAGATATAGTAGAGCAGCAGGACCCCTCCACAGTGTCTACCTGGGGGCAGAAGCTGCTCCCCTATAATCCAATGATGGGGGTGACATAGGAATTGTGTAATCCATTCTCATTATAGATGTCTCCAACCATGTTCTGTCACAGTGAATATAAGGTTATTGGGGTGTACAACCCCTTTAATCCATAATATTGATACATCGGAAAATAAAAGTGCAAACCTTCATACCATTTACACTTTTCCTCTTCTTTCCCTGTAATCCCGATTTGTGCAGGAACTAATGGATTTGCAGAGGGATCCCCCAGCTCAGTGCTCTGCTGGTCCTGTGGGAGAGGATTGTACGTAATGTACCCGGCCTGGTAGACATACGCCCCCCTTATAGTGACATCAATAGCCTAACAACTCTTAATTAGCAAAACACTTAAGACTCCGGGAAGATTTGACATTAAACTATATTTTATTTTCTTAAATTCGGTGTATATAATTTATGTTTAGTAATATTCTTTTCGTCTGGGACTCCTGTGATTTAAACAGGTTCGCTGGCTGATTAAAATCAGGTGAAATGTAGGCTTGAAGTCAGCCAGCCACAGAAGCTGTGTAAATCATAGGTGTCCTGTATTGTGGCAAGCCTATTTCTATGCATACATTTCTGATAGTACCTCAGTTGTGCAGCTATACAGCAGGAAAGTGCAGCATTGTGTAAAACCAGCTCTGTGAATTATAGTATAGATTACTATGCATGCTATAGTTTATCTGAACAATACATGTCGCTGCCATCCGTACACTGTCCCTACAACAAAGGATGATCAAGATAACGTGCCTGTAAATTCTAGTTTCCAGCTACCTGCGTTTTTGTTTTGCAGAATGTATTTTTATCATGATGTATTTATAGCACTTTCACTAGTACGCTTGCCACCGCTCCCATACACATCTCACTGCCAGAAGTGCAGCATACATTCCATTGAATATCCCCCAAGTTGTGTCTCTCTGTATTTCAGTGTTTCACTGGCAGGCGACTATCATGGGCCCTGTAAGTATCTTGTCCCACAATATGTGCACCACTGATCTGTTTGTGTATGAACTAATCTCTGTCACGTCACATTCTTAACAGGGTGTTCAGCACTTCCGCAATATACTGGCAGCTGCTTCTTACTGAAGTGTAGCTAGACTAGCAAAGATTATCTTTAAATGATATAATGCAAACCGCATAATATACTGTGAAGTAGTTTGGACCTTGGTTACCAGATACTAGAGCAGTGGTTCTCAAACTCGGTCCTCAAGACCCCACACAGTTCACGTTTTGCAGGTAACACAGCAGGAGCACAGGTGTATTCATTACTCTCTGACACACTTATACGGTCCACAGGTGGAGCTAATTATTTCACTTGTGATTCTGTGAGTAGACCTGGAAAACATGCACTGTGTGGGGTCCGGAGGACCGAGTTTGAGAACCTGTGTACTAGAGAACTGAGAGGTGATATATGCTGGGTGATTTATGTCCATGCAGGTTCAGTCACTAGTCCTGACTGTAGTAGGCAGTGTCCTAGTGGATGCCGATTTAATTGGACAGAATGTCCAGGCCTCAGGTGTCAGAATGGCTGGTAATATAATGGGTGGCAGTGATACATGCAGGAGAGTATTGGGATAACTGTCGCACAAGAATTAGGTGCGCTTTCATATTTTATCAGCCTATTATTGAAAAGGGTTTATAGAATAAAAGCCAACATTTGATAATTGAGTACAGTACCCCTCTAATCATGGTCAGTCTTCATGAATGTCTCCAGTCATAATAAGACTGTCCTAAGAAGTGATAGGCAGAAAGTGGTGGGAAGCATGTGCTAGACCGGACTGGTGTGAGGTACAGTGTTTCACTTACTTACAGTATACTAATGGGTCTTCAATAATAGTAGCTTGGAGATTGGTGTACGTCATGGGTCTTCAACCTGCGGCCCTCAAGCTGCTGAGGAACTACACATCCCAGCATGACCTGTCTCAGTTTTAGCACACCTTAATAGCAAAACTGTGGCAGGGCATGCTGGGAAATGTAGTTTCACAGCAGCTGGAGGGCCACAGGTTGAAGACTCATGGTGTACATATTGGTGTACTTGGTAGGGACCTGGAACATACATGCGCACAGGACATTGTGTTCGCCACTTTTGGAAAGCACCCAGCAGCAGCAGGGATCACACTTCATGGCTGTATCTTAGTGTTAGGAGCCTGCTAATACAGGGAATTGGTGGTCGTTCAGAGCATGAGACCCCTGTAAGGTTGGGTAGGTGACAGCGTTTAGCGTTGGGGATGTGCCCTGTGATATGCACTGTGTGTGTGAAGTGACCCTACAGTACAATGTTGGGCAGCTAGGTGGCTGCTTTTATGGGTGGGACGCCTGAAGGTTTAGGAGTTGGATGTAGGTGCGACCCGGCGTGGGATACCGGAGCAGACTGCATGGCTCACATTGTAGGTCAGAGGTTTCTCGTTTGTTCTACGGCGTAATTTATGTTCTGGGGTAATATTGTTTCTAATGAGACTTGGTCAATTTCATTTACTATATTATGCGAATATATCCATTTTGGAGCTAATTATAAACAATAATATAAAATTGTAATGTAATTTTTAGTAGAATATAATGAAACCTCTGCTGCAAAGCTATAACCATGGCTGGCTAGTGAACAAGTGACCATATAGTCCATGTAGTTTTGGTTATACTGTGGCTTCTCTCTCTCGAAGACACTTCTGTATCCTCTGTCGCCCTTTTTCCCCCTACGGATTGCTACCCTCCCCCATTGCTGACATGCTTCTTCATTTTTCAGAATGACAGCCCTTTCCAAGGTGGCGTTTTCTTCCTCACCATTCATTTTCCCACAGATTATCCCTTCAAACCCCCCAAGGTAAGGATAGAGGAGGCTCGGCAGCCATGACAGAGCGCAGAACAAATAACCACTGGAATGTTCTTATTAGCAGGTCATCATATTGTTTTCTCTCTTAACAGGTGGCATTTACAACCAAAATCTATCACCCCAACATTAACAGTAATGGCAGCATTTGCCTGGATATCCTACGAAGCCAGTGGTCACCGGCTCTTACTGTATCCAAGGGTCAGTCACCAGAATTGTCACATTATGAAGTGGGGCTGCATATATTGATGTGTGACGCTCACATGTAAACCATTGACTGCCCGCTCTGGGTGTCTATTTTCATGATAACATTTGTTTAAACATCTTTAAAGTGTATTGTATGTTCTTATACATACAGTATGCAGTAGCATAGAGCAGATGTATTCATCATACGGCCCTCCAGCTGCTGTGTAACTACACACCCCAGCATGCCCTGCCACAAGTTTAGTATGCCCTAATAATAAAACTGTGACAGTGCATGCTGGGATGTGTAGGTACGCAGCAGCCAGGACCAAAAGCTGATTACTCCTGGCATAAAGTTTTCCCATGTAAAAGGGTTGACATGCGCAGTAATCACTGTTGTTTTCTCCTTGCAGTTCTGCTGTCTATCTGCTCTCTCCTCTGTGACCCCAACCCAGACGATCCTTTGGTGCCAGAGATCGCTCACACATATAAAGCAGACCGGGAGAAGTACGTAGGACATAACTATTTTTTATATTTGGTACCTAGAAAACACCATCTTGGTGTCAGTTTGTGCCCCAGATATGGCCTTTCAGTTGTGTCGGAGGGGATGGGCTTGGCCGGAACTACACAGCTTTGCTTTGATATCCAGAGGCTTGTTCCTGAGGCATTTTAGAAAGCGGCGCAGTTGGCTCTTGGCCAAAAAGGGATTGCAAAGCAGACCTATTGCTGATTTACCTGTAGCTCCAATGCAGCCTCCTCTGATAGACGAGTCTGTACTTGGAGGGATCGAATGCAGAAAAGTGTGCTTTTTATGATTATTCACTTGTATCTATAATGCACCAAACTACAAACCGTAACAGGGTATCAGAGCATATGTACAACGCGCAATGGAAGGTGATAGCATAGGTGGCAAACATTAATAACACGGCCCAACCTCCTATAGGGTTAATGGTCCCGTTTCCCGCTGACAGGACACTGAGCTCCTGAGGGAACCATTCGCAAGCCCCAACCATGGGGAGCGTACATTCCCGCAGCACGCCGCCACCCCTAACGGAGCCAGAAGTAAGAAAAGTGGTGAGTAGGCGGCCCGGTTAGCGGGTCACCAGCTGTAATGGTGGCATAAGGGTATGGAGCGCAGCGCTGACATGCAGGCTGCGTCTCCAGGCTCAGGACAACATTCCGTGTGTGTGCCGCTGTGAGGGGCGAGCTGAGCCACTAAAAACAATACCCACACTGGCAGTACAGCTTACAGGGGTTCTATCCCGCTGTTAAGCATCACAAACACCTCAGCCAGTATAATAAAACCGGGAAGACCGTGCGCCATTAAGGGGGCGGGGCTTCACTATGAGCTGAACCAGCAGCTCACCAGCGCCATTTTCCCCCTGCAACTCACGCTGACAAGACTGGCAGGGAAGCGCAGGTCCTCCACAATTCCTCAGCGGTAGCAGTGGGTCATAGTAAGGGGGGGGGGGGGGGGGGGAAGCGTTGTTAGAATAAATAGGGGGACATTCATTAGGCAGTGATAAGAGCGGAGAAGTGAGCCAGTGGAGAAGTTGCCCCATCAACCAATCAGCAGCTCTGTGTAATTTTATAGTATGCAAATTATAGATGTTACTTCAGTGCTGATTGTGGCTCACTTCTCCGCTCTTATCACTGCTTAGTAAATGTCCCCCTAAGCCCCTTTTAAGGGTGCTTAGTCTGCGACCCAGCTAAGCTTGGCATTAGCAGTAAGGGCGCTGTGTGGCTGGCTCCATCATACTCTGTGTCTCCCTAGAAGGGCTCTGTGTAGGTTACTTGTGCTTAACCTTTTCCTGTGTGTGTGTGTGGATGTTATTTCACATTTACAATGTCAAAGGAGTGTTTCATGCACGGCGGAGTGATTTTCTTCCCCAGGGGGATCACTGCAATGTACTCAGGATAGTACACATTCTCAGGCTAGTGGGTCCGAACCAGCATGGTTGGATTCACTAAAAGGGATGATCTTGAATATTTCTAATAAATTATTCCAGAATGAGAAAGAGACGCAATACTTAAGACAGCCTGTGGCTGACCTGATGAATAGAGATTCATGCACCACACCGCCTCAGACCCCTACCATTTGTCCACAAAAGCGTACACTGGCCCAAATCCTGCATGCTGACACTGATGACGATGTGTCAGAGGCAGAGGAGGGTGAGGTGGACTCAGTGGGGGGGGATGCAGCTCTGTCACAGGGGGTACAGGCTCTGATAGAAGCTATTAGAGACGTCCTGCAAATTCCTGATAAGGTGACAGAGGGGGATGAGGAGTCTTATTTTAATGTAAAAAAAGAAATCCTCTGCTACTTTTCCTGCATCAAGAGTTGAATTCTCTGTTGAAGAAACCTGGGTTAATCCTGATAAGAAGTTTCAGATCCCTAAGAGATTACTCATAGCCTTCCCTTTTCCTCAGGATGATAGGAAAAAAATGGGAAAACCCACCGATTGTTGACGCATCGGTATCTAGGTTGTCACGTAAGATAGTCTTACCGGTCCCTGGGGCAGCCTCCTGTAAAGGAAGCGGCTGACCGCAAAATTGAGACCACTCTCAAATCCCTGTACACAGTTGCTGGGGTGGCCCAAAGACCCACTATTGCCTGTGCATGGATCATTAGGGCCATTGCTAAATGGTCAGGTAATCTAATTGACTGGTTAGATTCCTTATCCAGGGGGGAGATAATTTTACTCCTACAGCATATACAGGACTCTGCAAATTTTATGGTGGAGGCCATTAAAGAAATTGGCTTGCTCAACGTACGCACCACTGCCATGGCAGTGTCAGCACGCAGAGGCTTGTGGCTACGCTAGTGGACTGCGGATTCGGATTCCAGGAAAATTATCGGATTTAGGTGTGGAAAGCATACCATTCACAGGTGAGGCCCTGTTTGGAGCTGAACTGGATACGTGGATATCCAAGGCTACAGTGGGTAAGTCTACATACCTTCCTTCTGCAGCTCCCCCAGCTAGGAAGACCTACTCTGCTCCAACTCTGCAGTCCTTTCGGTCAGCCAAATTTAAAAGTAAATCCAAAGGTTCTCCTACAGCCGTCACAGGCAATAGAGGTAAATCCAGAAAACAAGCAACTGCAGGTTCACAGGAACAGAACTCCGGTTCTGCTTCCTCAAAGCTTACAGCATGATGGTGGACCGCACTGCCTGGGAGACAGGCAGGTGGGAGCCTGATTACAATATTTCAGTCACATATGGGCAACATCATGCCAGGATCCCTGGGTAAAAGATCTTATCGCCCAGGGCTACAGACTGGAGTTTCAGGAACTCCCACCTCACAGATTCTTTAAATCAGGCTTTTACCAGCTTCTCAAGAAGCAAGTATGACTTTACAGGAAGCAATTCAAAAACTGTTACAGACTCGGGTCATTGTTCCAGTTCCACTTCAGCTGCAAAACAAGGGTTATTATTCCAACCTGTTTGTGGTACCAAAACCGGACGGTTCGGTAAGGCCCATTTTAAACCTCAAGTCACTGTACCCGTACTTACGGGTGTTCAAGTTCAAGACGGAGTCTCTGAGAGTGATGATCTCAGGTCTGGAGGAGGGGGAATTCCTGGTGTCTCTGGATAGTAAGGATGCGTACCTTCATATTTTCCGATTTGGCTGCCTCATCAGGCTTTCCTAAGGTTTGCATTACAGGACTGTCACTACCAGTTCCAGGCCCTGCCATTAGGCCTCTCCACGGCACCGAGGGTGTTCACCAAGGTAATGGCAGCGATGATGTTTCTCCTCTGCAAACAAGGAGTGAACATAATACCGTACCTGGATGATCTGCTGATAAAAGCACCATCCAAGGAGAGGTTGTTGGACAACATTGCCCTCTCAACCCGACTACTCCCAAGATCACGGGTGGATTCTGAACCTACCAAAATCTCACCTGGAACCAAGACGGAGGCTTCCGTTCCTGGGGATGATACTGGATATGGAGGCACAGAAGGTATTCCTTCCATTAGAAAAGGCATTGGTAATCCAGTCAATGGTACGGGATGTTCTAAAACCAACCCAGATATCGGTGCATCTATGCATTCGCCTTCTGGGGAAGATGGTAGCCTCTTACGAGGCACTGCAGTACGGAAGGTTTCACGCAAGGCCCTTCCAGCTGGATCTGTTGGACAAATGGTACTGATCGTATCTTCACATGCACCAGAGGATACATCTGTCGCCAAAGGCCAGGATTTTTCGGTGGCTTCAGACCTCTCTTGACCGAGGGCCAAAGGTTTGGGATTCAAAATTGGATTCTGCTAACCACAGATGCAAGCCTCAGAGGTTGGGGAGCAGTCACCCAGGAGGAACAGTTCCAAGGAAAATGGTCAAGTCAGGAAACCATTCTTCCAATCAACATTCTGGAACTAAGGGCCATATACAACGCCCTTCTACAGGCATCACATCTTCTTCAAGATCACGCCATTCATGTTCAGTCGGACAATGTAACGGCGGTAACGTGCATAAACCGACAGGGCGGAACGAAGAGCAGAGCAGCAATGTCAGAGGTAACAAGGATTCTCCTCTGGGCAGAAAGACATGCTGTGGCATTGTCGGCAATCTTTATTCTGGGAGTAGACAACTGGGAAGCAGACTTCCTCAGCAGACACGACCTCCAGGGGGGAGTGGGGCCTTCACCCGGAGGTGTTCAGGTGCTTGACACGTCGGTGGGGAATTCCACAAATCGACACAATGGCCTCTCATCTCAACAAGAAGCTCAAACGGTATTGTTCCAGGTCGAGAGACCTACAGGCAGTGGCGTTGGATGCTCTGGTGACTCCATTGGTCTACCAGATGGTGTACGTGTTTCCACCACTTCCATTGATCCCAAGAATTCTCAAAAGAAAAAAAGGGAAAAGATTCAAGCAGTTCTCATTGCTCCGGACTGGCCAAGAAGGGCCTGGTACGCGGATCTACTGGAGATGCTCTTAGAGGATCCGTGGCCGCTACCTCTTTCACGAGGATCTTCTACATCAGGGGCCATTCGTCTATCAAGACTTACCACGGCTACGTTTGATGGCATGGAAGTTGAGCGTCAAATTCTAGCCCGGAAAGGGATCCTGGACAGGGTTATTCCAACCTTGATTCAAGCCAGAAAGGGGGTAACGTCTAAACATTACCACCGTATTTGGAAAAAATGTCTCTTGGTGTGAGAACCGGAAATTCCCTACGGTGGAATTTCAACTGGGATGTTTTCTGCTTTTTCTGCAGTCAGGTGTGGATGTGGGCCTATGTTTGGGCTCCATAAAAGTCCAGATTTCGGTCTTATCCATTTTCTTCCAGAAACAATTGGCTTCTCCTACAGCACCTTGGGATCTCAACGTGGTGTTGCAGTTCCTACAATCGGAATGGTTTGAGCCTTGACAGGAGGTTGACGTAAAGTTTCTTATGTGGAAGACCGTCACACTATTGGCCTTGGCTTCAGCAAGACGTGTGTCGGAGCTGGGGGGGGGGGGGGGGGGTTGTCTCACAAAAGCCCCTATTAGATTTTTCATGAAGAATGAGCTGAACTCAGAACTCGTCAGCAATTTCTTCCTAAAGTGGTGTCTGCGTTTCATGTCAACCAACCTATTGTGGTTCCAGTGGTTACTGACACCTCTGCTACTTCAAAGTCATTGGATGTTGTGCAGGCTTTGAAGATCTATGTGAAGCGGACGGCCCGTCACAGAAAATCGGACTCGCTGTTTGTTCTCTATGATCCCGATAAAGGGGGTCTTTCCGACCCGTTCGCTCGCTGCGTTTTCACGCAGCAGAGCGAACGGGTCCCTGCTGCGCATGCGCCGGCGCCTTTGTGCGCATGCGGGACGGCTGTGGCACGACAGCAATCGCCTCTGCCTGATTGACAGGCAGGGGCGATCGATGGGCGGGAGGGGGCGAAATGGTGGCGTTTGGCCGCCGTTTCATAGGCGTGGTCCGGCCAACGCAGGCGTGGCCGGACCGAACGGGGGGCGGGCCGCATCAGCTGCGTGGCGTGATACGCAGCCGCTGCAGGCCAGGGAGCGAGGAGTAGCTCCCAGCCAGCTCGCTAAAACTGCGCTGGCCGGGAGTTACTCCTGAAGTGCAAAGGCATCGCCGCTGTGCCGATGCTTTTGCACTTCTGCGAGGGGGGGCCGGACTGACATGCGGGGCGGACTAGCTCCGTGCTGGGCGTCCCTCCGCATGTCGGGAAAGATGATCGTAGCTGTGCAAAATTTTGCACAGCTACGATCAACTCGGAATGACCCCCAAAATTGGGTGTCCTGCTTCAAAGCAGTCTGTTGCTCGCTGGATCAGTCTTACTATCCAGCATGCTTATTCTACGGCAGGTTTGCCAGTTCCAAGATCTGTACAGGCCCACTCTACTAGGTCGGTGGGTTCTTCCTGGGCGGCTGCCCGGGGTGTCTCGGCTTTACAGCTCTGCCGAGCAGCTACTTGGTCAGGTTCGAGCACGTTTTCTAAGTTCTACAAGTTCGATACTTTGGCCTCTGAGGACCTTCAGTTTGCTGAGGTTCCTGCAGAACTGAGTGACCACTCTCCCACCTGGTTTGGGAGCTTTGGTACATCCTCATGGTACCAAATGGACCCCAGTATTCTATAGGACGTAAGAGAAAATAGGATTTTAATTACCTACCGGTAAATCCTTTTCTCGTAGTCCGTAGAAGATACTGGGCGCCAGCCCAGTGCTTCGTGTTTTTCTGCACTGTTACTTGGTTAAGTATTGTTGTTGGTACAGTTCAAGTTGGGTTAGCATGGCTTTCCTCTTGTTTTCTCGGTGTGTGCTGGTTCGAATCTCACCACGTTCCTTTTAAATCCTTCTCTCAAGGTATGTCCGTTTCCTCGGGCACAGTTTCTAAACGGAGTCTGGTAGGAGGGGCATAGAGGGAGGAGCCAGCGCACACTATTGATTTCTTAAAGTGCCCAAGGCTCCTAGTGGACCCGTTTATACCCCATGGTACTAATGTGGACCCCAGTATCCTCTACGGACTACAGGAAAAGGATTTACCAGTAGGTAATTAAAATCCAATTTTTGTGAATAATTATTTCATAGTACCTGTATAGAAGAGATTGGCACTACCAATTCTGTTTAGTCATGTCATTGTGTGCTGGGTAGTCTGTCCTGGACTGTCATGGTGCAATGTGTGTGTATAGGGGATTGGCACTGCCAGTGCTGGGTATTCATGTCATTGTTTGTGTGTATATAGGGGATTTGTACTGCCATGTTATGGTGCAGTGTGTGTATCGATAATATCGTTGGTTGATAAATATATAAATATCATTTCATTTTAGGACTCTGTAATTGTGGGATATTATTTTGGGGGTTTAAGTGACTATTTCCCTCTCCATTTGCAGGTATAACAGACTAGCACGAGAATGGACACAGAAATATGCAATGTAACACACTCTAATAGCACAGCCAGACTGACAGACTGGAGAGGGCAGAGACCCTCCCACTTCTCTTGTTTATCTTCTTGTGCCAACATCCCTGCAATGTTTTTATACTATACCGACCAACCAAAAATAACCCAGCAACTCCAAGGATGCCCCCTTTCCCCCTCCACATTCACCTTTACGCAACTTGGCTGAGGAAGAGGCTTACTCCTTCTCACTCCAGAATCTGCTGCTGTTAGGACACTCTCCTGCCTATTCTACTTGTATGCCTGGCTCCAATAGGTTGAGCACCTCTCCCTTCTGCATCGAAACCTCCCTGCCCTGAGATCTGCTTTCAAAGTGCTCATATATCACCTTACCCTCTTCTTTAAATAACTCAGGACATGGATATTTGTTTGGGAAGGGTCCCATGAACCTCCCCTTCTGTAGCCCTCCCTTTCCCAGCGTAGCATGGCTAGTAGCTGCTGTTGCTGGTACAAGAGTCCTCGTGGAAATTGGAGGAAGATCAGGTGTCATCTGAGTTTCCAGGCCATTCACTTGCCATAAAGTTGTCTCTCTCGTCCTATGTCTGTACTGAGCAGAAGAGCCAAGATGAATATGGAAGAACAGTTTGCAATGCAATTCGCACAACGTGGCAGTATTGTTTGCAATGGCTACACTCCCTGAATGTCTGTCTGCTGTACAATCTTTATAGTCAGAGTGGGGAGAACGGACTCCTGGAACCCCCTATTCTATTTTTAATGAATGAGCAAGCTCTATGCTTATTACACCAATAACTATTCATGGTACCTTGGGGATGTGCGTCATCAACACAATGGTGGTACGCTTATCTGCCTAGCATCTCTGTTTACTTGGATAAGATTGTGTCATTAACACTCATCTGTGTTACTTCTATCATCACACTAACTCATATCATTGTGTGCTTAGGATATATTTAACGATTTGTGTTAAGCAGGTCTCACCCTACCTAAAATGCTAGCCCCTTTTGTAAATGAACAGGTTTTGCATCATCCATTGTGAAACTCCCTCACTCTCCTTTTGGAGCAGAAGCTTGCAAGCCGCTCTGTCAGTCCAGTGTTTCTGGTGTACCCACATGTGGTTGATACAGCCATTTTGTTGGCTGTTCGGTTCCGTAGGGGCTGGTGCTGTCATTGCTGCCTTAGTGATGTCATCACTACCTGGGGAATTGATAAGGCTGCGTTCTGCTGGTTCAGCCTCCAAGATGGCTGCCTTGACTGTGTACACTTTAAATACTTGAGTGCCAGATGTGCCTTGCAACACGTGACAGGCAGGGGAATGTTTTGTTCAGCACTGTGAATTTAGCTTTGCTCCAGTCTACCTCACTGAATTCTGGGACAAAATGCCCCCACCCTCCCCCACCACTTAAATGAACGGTGGCGACTCTACAATGTTTGCACCGAAGAGCAAAATGCTGTACTGCATACAGGGTCTCTCCTTTGTATCATACAAGCATAGTGAAGAGTCTGAACTTGTACGGTCATTAATACACACAGCTAATCATGAACATGATGTGCTGTATATTTGCAGAGTATCTTTAATATTAATATTACATTGTTTTACATTGCTGAGTATCTACTAAAAACTTGCACTGTGTATTGATGCTGAGTGTCTGTATACAATGTTTATGAATGTGCTGCACTGAATTATGTTACTGAGACTCTGTAGCTCCTGGACTCCAGGACACACATGTAACAGGCTGCAATTTTCTGGTCCTCCTGGGGTGATTTTGACGAGGCAGCTACAAGATTTAAAGCGGCACTTCGTTTTAAAGCAGAACCAGGTTGTTTGTGCTTTAAAACGTGATGCCACTTTAAATCTAGCGGCTATCTCACCAAGATCACTCCGGGACCAGCAAATCATAGCATTACACAGGCCTGAGTCTGCATTGGAGATTTAGTACTAGTTTAATTGATGACAAGTGAACAGGACAGTTGCTGAGTAACCAACCAGTGTTCACATATGTAGTAAATGGGGAAAGCAAATATGGCTGCTCTGAGACTGTTTGCCCAGGAAAGAGGATTAATAGTGGTGTTTGTGCTATGCTCACTCCAGGTCTACCTTCCTCTATAACTCGCAGTTCTCCACCTGTGCTTATTGGGGGAATAGCGCCCAGGACGTTGCATAGTGCTAATCATTATACTCTTTCTTGGGTAAACTGGTTTTCCAAGGTTTTTTCTTTTTGGATTACTACTTTGCATCCTGTAGTAAAACAAACAAACAAAAAAAACACAAAAAAAAGGACCTGTCCCCATGTTGCATACACACAGTGCTAGCAACCACCTTGTCAGCTCACCCAATGTTAATGGGATTGTTCACTAGCAACCAGTACCTCATAATTATTCATCAGGCATCATGAATATTAGTCAAGAAGTGCCTCAGTGATGTCACTGGTTCCCAGCGAATGAGTAGACTTCAGCCTCATAAATATCAGGTGAGCCCACAATTTGGCAATCTGCGCTGTGTGTAGCTGCTCTTTAAATGAAATTGATACCTTGTTCATCCATATCTACAGGAGAAACTGGTCTTGCCCACTTTCATGATATCTCATAAAATGTGCTTGAAAATAAAATCAGCAATGTTAGAACATACCTAGAAGTAAGGGTCACTGCACCTAACTAATTTATTTATTCATGATTATGTTTATATTTAAAAAGAAATCGGTTGTCTTTTCCCCCCCCCTCCATAAACAGGAATCTGCATTAAATGTTTCATCTTCTTCACTCGTCTCTACAGCTTAATATAGACACCCTAGGGCTATTTTATCAATGATTTATTGGATGATTACTACTATATATAAAAAAAAAAAAAAAAAGTGCCAGAATATCTTATATGTTTAATAGAGCGTTGGCTGACTGAGCAGTCCCTGCAAAAGAGTGATTTAAAATGCTGTTGTTTTAGGGATTGCTAATCCCTGTGAACGTCATTGTTGCTTATTCACAGGCCAGGAATCTCCAATAAATCCAGCTATACTGAGCACCTCTATCTTGTTGGGCCTTAAAGTGTTCTGTGCTGCGAATAGACTAGAATGGTTATATTTAAAGTGCCAAAAATACTGCAGATGTCCGGCAGAAAACATTTAAGAAGCATGAATGTGATTATGTAAAAGGTGTTATAAACTTAACATGGAAAAGGCAATATATGGAACAGCTATAACATGCCGGAGGCATAATGCCAGGCTGCGCAGGTGGGAGTGGACAAGAAGACAATACAAGGAGGACTTGCTAGTGACAGCTTGCATTCGGACAGAGTGATGTGACAACAAGCGGCCTAAGGCTGGTTCTAGCCATCGGCTATCAAGCGCAGTGGTTCCCAAACCTTTTTCAATCACAATGCCTTATAGTATCAGCATTTTTTCCAATGGCAACCCTAAGCCAGAAGTTTCTTATTGAGAAACTCAGCAACAATTATTACATTTAAGTAAATTGTCCTTAATTGCCATCGTTAGGCTCTTTTGTGTGGTGGTGCACAGGGTTGCACGTCTTTGTCCCCATATTGTATGAGTGGCATACACCAGCATTGGTTTTGCCTATCACATTGACCAAACCTATTTTATTTGGTATGGGACCATCAATCCATGGCACCCCTGCAAGCGCACTATGGCACCCAGTTTGGGAACCACTTATCTAGCACATTCTATAAAATGCTAGCTAGAATCCAGTTGCTATGGGCGACATCTCCGCTTGTTCTCTTTAGAAGGTTTGAGAAGATACCCCGTTGATCTGTATGAGCCCATATTAAGATTAAAAAAGAAGCACGTCTCTGAATAAAGCGTTCTTGAGATCGTGTATATTTACATAAAGGAGAGGCAGCTACAGTTCATCCTGTTTTAGAGATGGCTTGCCTTCCGCAAGCAGGGATTTCCCATTGATAAATACCAACCTTCCGTGTAATAATGGACAGCATGGGGTAAATTTACTAAGATGGAAGTTCTGTTTAAAATGGGATGTTGCCCATAGCAACCAATCAGATTCCAGGTATTATCTTCTAGAAGGTGCTAGATAAATGAGAAGTAGAAGCTGATTGGTTGCTATGGGCAACATCCCATCTTAAATAGAACTCCCGTCTTAGTAAATTTACCCCCATGTCTGAAATAGATTTAAAGGTTCATGAAATGTTTATTTCCTTTAAATGTGCAACACTGTGGGGGTGTGGGCTCCGGCTGGTTAATGCTGATCTGTATTTGCAAAGAACATATACTGCATTGCATTATTGCTTGTTGATCGTAAACAGGTTGCACTGTATAATAATAGAGAGTATACAGAAACAATCTTGACAAGGACCTTTTATTAAGGGCGATTTGGTTTGTGTGTGTACATGTGGCAGGTAATTTCCATGCAAGTTGATAACAAGGGTTTCCATCGACCATTAAAACCAAAAGCAGCTTTGCGGTGTTGGGGTGTGGTTCATTGGGTCGACCACTATTGGTCGACAGTGACTAGGTTAACACCTGAAATAGGGCGACACGGCTATCAGGTCGACATGGAAAAAGGTCAACATGAGTTTAAAAAACAAAATTGTGTTGTTTTGCTCGTAAAGTGACCGGGAACCCCAATTAGTGCAGCTTCGCTCGCCATCCTTCGGGAAAGGTGCATTGCTCTGCTACCGCTGCGCTTAGCACAGGTTACTATTCCCAATCGTAGGCCACGTGAATCGTAAAGTATGAAAAAGTTCAAAAAATAAAAAATTGTGAAAAACTAATGTTGACCTTTTCATGTGTCGACCTTTGCCATGTCGACCTAATTAATGACTGTCGACCTAAGTGTGGTTGACCTAAAGACCGGATACTGCTTTGTTGGTAGATGACTCTACGTTTAGCTAAACAGCCAGTGTATCAATGTATAACCAAATTTATAGCTGCAAAAGGAGTTCTAGCCTGAGAGATGTAAGGTTCTTCAGTACTAGATGCTGCCACACAACGTGGGCCTGTATTATAATACAATCCTCAATCCCCTACAGCTTCTAGCCAGAATTGCAGTACAGCTAGAGTGGTACGTTACCTAACCACGTGCTGTGGCAATAGAAAATGTATATATTTTAAAGGTTAACTTTTTAGGTTCAGTGTTACGTTTAGATAAATTTGTTCCCATATCCGCATCATGAACTACATGTACTAGTATTCTTGTTTCCATAGAAGTTACAGTGCCACCTAATGACCACATAATGGAGCCGCAGCTGAAAAATAAATAAATGTGTAAATACTTTTTCCAACACGTTAATACAAGGGGGTATGTTGATGAAGCAGCGGGTTTCAGTTTAGAATTTAAAGCAGAAAAAATATTAAGTTCACAGTCAGTATCTGTTGGACATTATTAGTGTCACTTTACAGTTTGAGCCTGAAACCTGCCACGAAATTGCAGCGCGCAAAAGCTGACGTGTTTCGTAAAATATACCCCTATATTACAGCAAGAAATGGGCTGTAGTAGGTGGTTATATACTTGAATGTAAAAATGTTTCATCACTTTCTTGGCTTGTGGTTTGGGGCATGTAGTAAAGGATTCACTTTCCAAGATGGTTATTACATACTGGTAGTGAACTATATAGGGGCAGATGTATTAAGCCTGGAGAAGTGTCGATTTACATATTGGAGATAATTGGCTGGTGCGTTATCACTTTGTACTTACTGCATTATCACTTCTCCAGGCTTAATACATCTGCCCCAATATAACCTGAGAGAAAACTAGTCAAGTATAAAGGTTAGTAACCTTCTATATACTCTAACATCGGTGGTGAGACGTATGCTGTCTCAGGAAAGCCATCTAGTAATGGAAGCGGTAAAAATAATCAGCATGGTTGCAGTGAACAGCAGATTCACAATACATTCTTTCAGGATGGGCTTCCCATTAGGGTAAACGTTTAAAACTTTAATTTCCTGATTTAAATCTTGGTCTTTTAGAAATGTAATATCTAATAGCTTCTCTATTGTATGGACTTCTACCCATTGTGTTTAGTAGGAAAAGTTGTTTTATTTAGACTTTGCCTTTTAGGAGAAGATAACTATATAAAGCTGTGTATACACCATGTGATGGTGCAATGTAACAAAACTACATGTGCCGCACACCGCCTGATGCATCATTACATGCTGCCTTGACTGCACTGTGTCAGCCATGGATTTGTCCCATTGGATGTGCAGCACAGCCAATGGGATCATTCAATAAACGTCAGCCGGGTACTGCTGATTGGAGACACACGCTATATATACCATGTGTACAATATGGCGTATGCTGTATCTGTGTCTTATAGAGTATATATTACCTCCAATAGCTTGAACAGGCTGCAGCACACTTCTCCACAGGGTTGTGATGTCTGTACAATATTATTACAGTTTTAGATTGGTCACAGGCTTGGTTCCCATGTCTGTATGTTCTCTCATGTTTTGTATGTGTTTCCTCCCACAGTCCAAAAAACATACTCGCAGGTTTCTGACAAAAGTGGACCCTGGTAAAATAATTTAGGTAATTAAGACTGTGAGCTCCTGTGGGGCAGGGACGGATGTTAATGAGTACATATTCTCTGTACAGCGGTATGTAATATGATTGGCGCTATTTAAATAAACCATAGTAACAAATGTGAATATTGCAGAGTATACCTATCAGTTGCCTACATAAAATGGAGACACGCCTCTGTTTTGAACAGTAAGTCATGAAAATACAGATTATTTGTTTACAAGGAGTCAGAGATCACTGGATTCTCAGCAATGCGCCTATTCCCACCTGGCCCTGTGTCGGATGTTCTTCGTGCAAGGAGAGGCTGCTTTCTCCCTGGGGCCTGGGGCCCTATGTCTCAGTGATATTCTTAGTGAAAGGTGAGGCTGCCTTCTCACTGGGACCCCGTGTCTCAATTATGTTCTTAGTGCAAGGGGAAGCTGCCTTCTCTCTGGGGCCCTATGTCTCAGTGATGTTCTTAGTGCAAGGAGAGGCTGCCTTCTCACTGGGACCCTATGTCTCAGTGATGTCCTTAGTGCAAGGAGAGGCTGCCTTCTCACTGGGACCCTATGTCTCAGTGATGTCCTTAGTGCAAGGAGAGGCTGCCTTCTCACTGGGGCCCCGTGTCTCATTGATGTCCTTAGTGCAAGGAGAGGCTGCCTTCTCACTGGGGCCCTATGTCTCAGTGATATTCTTATTGCAAGGAGAGGCTGCCTTCTCACTGGGGCCCCGTGTCTCATTGATGTCCTTAGTGCAAGGGGAAGCTGCCTTCTCACTGGGACCCTATGTCTCAGTGATGTCCTTAGTGCAAGGAGAGGCTGCCTTCTCACTGGGGCCCCGTGTCTCAGTGATGTCCTTAGTGCAAGGAGAGGCTGCCTTCTCACTGGGGCCCCGTGTCTCATTGATGTCCTTAGTGCAAGGAGAGGCTGCCTTCTCACTGGGGCCCTATGTCTCAGTGATATTCTTAGTGCAAGGTGAGGCTGCCTTCTCACTGGGACCCCGTGTCTCAATTATGTTCTTAGTGCAAGGGGAAGCTGCCTTCTCACTGGGGCCCTATGTCTTAGTGATGTTCTTAGTGCAAGGAGAGGCTGCCTTCTCACTGGGACCCTATGTCTCAGTGATGTTCTTATTGCAAGGAGAGGCTGCCTTCTCACTGGGGTCCCGTGTCTCATTGATGTCCTTAGTTCAAGGAGAGGCTGCCTTCTCACTGGGGCCCTATGTCTCAGTGATGTTCTTAGTGCAAGGAGAGGCTGCCTTCTCACTGGGGCCCCGTGTCTCAGTGATGTCCTTAGTGCAAGGAGAGGCTGCCTTCTCACTGGGGCCCCGTGTCTCATTGATGTCCTTAGTGCAAGGAGAGGCTGCCTTCTCACTGGGGCCCTATGTCTCAGTGATGTTCTTAGTGCAAGGAGAGGCTGCCTTCTCGCTGAGGCCCCGTGTCTCAGTGATGTTCTTAGTGCAAGGAGAGGCTGCCTTCTCACTGGGGCCCCGTGTCTCATTGATGTCCTTAGTGCAAGGAGAGGCTTTCTTCTCACTGGGGCCCTATGTCTCAGTGATGTTCTTAGTGCAAGGAGAGGCTGCCTTCTCGCTGGGGCCCCGTGTCTCAGTGATATTCTTAGTGCAAGGGGAAGCTGCCTTCTCACTGGGGCCCTATGTCTCAGTGATGTACTTAGTGCAAGGAGAGGCTGCCTTCTCACTGGGACCCTATGTCTCAGTGATGTTCTTATTGCAAGGAGAGGCTGCCTTCTCACTGGGGCCCCGTGTCTCAGTGATGTCCTTAGTGCAAGGAGAGGCTGCCTTCTCACTGGGGCCCCGTGTCTCATTGATGTCCTTAGTGCAAGGAGAGGCTGCCTTCTCACTGGGGCCCCGTGTCTCAGTGATGTCCTTAGTGCAAGGAGAGGCTGCCTTCTCACTGGGGCCCCGTGTCTCATTGATGTCCTTAGTGCAAGGAGAGGCTGCCTTCTCACTGGGGCCAAGTGTCTCATTGATGTCCTTAGTGCAAGGAGAGGCTGCCTTCTCACTGGGGCCCCGTGTCTCAATGATGTTCTTAGTGCAAGGAGAGGCTGCCTTCTCACTGGGGCCCTATGTCTCAGTGATGTTCTTAGTGCAAGGAGAGGCTGCCTTCTCACTGGGGCCCCGTGTCTCAGTGATGTCCTTAGTGCAAGGAGAGGCTGCCTTCTCACTGGGGCCCCGTGTCTCATTGATGTCCTTAGTGCAAGGAGAGGCTGCCTTCTCACTGGGGCCCCGTGTCTCAGTGATGTCCTTAGTGCAAGGAGAGGCTGCCTTCTCACTGGGGCCCCGTGTCTCATTGATGTCCTTAGTGCAAGGAGAGGCTGCCTTCTCACTGGGGCCAAGTGTCTCATTGATGTCCTTAGTGCAAGGAGAGGCTGCCTTCTCACTGGGGCCCCGTGTCTCAGTGATGTCCTTAGTGCAAGGAGAGGCTGCCTTCTCACTGGGGCCCCGTGTCTCATTGATGTCCTTAGTGCAAAGAGAGGCTGCCTTCTCGCTGGGGCCCCGTGTCTCATTGATGTCCTTAGTGCAAGGAGAGGCTGCCTTCTCGCTGGGGCCCCGTGTCTCATTGATGTTCTTGGTGCAAGGAGAGGCTGCCTTCTCAGTGGGGCCCTATGTCTCATTGATGTTCTTAGTGCAAGGAGAGGCTGCCTTCTCGCTGGGGCCCCGTGTCTCAGTGATGTCCTTAGTGCAAGGAGAGGCTGCCTTCTCACTGGGGCCCCGTGTCTCATTGATGTTCTTGGTGCAAGGAGAGGCTGCCTTCTCGCTGGGGCCCCGTGTCTCATTGATGTTCTTGGTGCAAGGAGAGGCTGCCTTCTCACTGGGGCCCTATGTCTCATTGATGTTCTTAGTGCAAGGAGAGGCTGCCTTCTCACTGGGGCCCTATGTCTCATTGATGTTCTTAGTGCAAGGAGAGGCTGCCTTCGCACTGGGGCCCTGTGTCTCATTGATGTTCTTAGTGCGAGGAGAGGCTGCCTTCTCACTGGAGCCCCATGTCTCATTGATGTTCTTAGTGCAAGGAGAGGCTGCTTTCTCACTGGGGCCCCGTGTCTCATTGATGTTCTTAGTGCAAGGAGAGGCTGCCTTCTCACTGGGGCCCCGTGTCTCAGTGATGTCCTTAGTGCAAGGAGAGGCTGCCTTCTCGCTGGGGCCCTGTGTCTCATTGATGTTCTTAGTCGCAAATATTTCTTAGTGCACGGACATGCTGCTTTCTCCATTATGCATAGATGGTGTGTATAGTTTAAGCACTTCCCCTTAATTATTTTAAAGGAAATCCCTGACTAGATCATTACACTATGAAATATTGAGTACTTACACTAACAATGTATAATGGGTTTTGCTCAGCTTAACACAGTGCCAGTAATAGCTGTAGCCCATTCATTTCAACTACTAACTAGGGTGTCACAAATTACATTGCCAACTTCCCAGTATTAAACCAATGCATTGATTGTATGGCTTAGTTATATGGGCTAAGCTAGCTTCATCTCTGCACCCCACCCCCACCCCTCGCAACCCCTGTACAATCACTTCTTACCAGTATTTGTGTTCCAGAATTACTGGAAATCCTGAATTTTGTCTTTTATAACCTTTGCATGTACTTCATCTTTATTTCTGTCCTTATTAGGAATGACTTTATATTGTGTGCAGTGTGTGAAGCTCTAATATTATTTATTTTACAACTCTCATCCCCAGTTTGCAGGGGCTCCAGCGGTGAAACGTTTCTTGGCTATTGGCGTTCACTTATTTAATTCTGTTTTGTTTTATTTTATTTCTGCCAAATTGTGAATTTTTAAGTTGGTGCTGTTATAAAAGAAAAAAAAAACACAATTTTTTTTTTTTTAAATATCCGTGTCTGTCAGTTTTCTTTTCCCCATCTGGGTTTCTGTTAATAAATGGCAAGCAAGGGACTGGATTCTGTTTTTCACACTGAAGCAGGACAAGTGTTTGCATACATTGTCGGCTGTATATAAATAAAAAAATATATATATATATACGTATGCTGATTGTGTGTAGTGAGCCCCATCTTTTACTGCTCAGTACAATGCATTATACCAGCACCCACTGTGACTGTACAGGATAGTTCCTATCCCCCCCCTCATACCCTTTAAGATATAGCACTGTATGACGCACCCCTCCCCCCCTAAATGTAGAGTGTGCCTAAAGAAAACATTTAGTTGTACTGGAACAGGGCAACCTGTGGCTTTCCAGCTGTTGTGAAACTACACATACCAGCATGCCCTGCCACAGTTCTAGGATTCCCTAATAGCAAAACTGTGGCAAGGCATTCTGGGAATTGGAGTTTCATAACAGCTAGAGAACCACAGGTTGGCCAGGCCTGTACTGGAACATCCATTTACTATGCTGTATCCTTCTACCCACCTAACGGGGAGGTAGTAATGTGACCGTCACAATACCGACGCTGGGATCCTGCCCCCTGACAGTCGGCATGCTGACTAACAGGGAGTATTACCACTCGTGGGTGTCCATGAAACACATAGAGTGGGAATATAACCTGGAGCGAGCTCAGTGAGCCCAGCAAGGGGCTTCCTTGCGCTCGCCCCTTCCCCCTGCCGGGCATCTAATAGCTGGGATTCTGGCTTCTGTATGTGACCGGCGGTCTCCTGACTGCTGGTCGCGCACACCCAACCCCTAACATGTACAATGGAGGTATTATCATGTGGAGCTGCTACATGTGCTGGGGCATCAACTTTACCAATGCCAAATTGTAATATGTTGTTTATTAGTATATTATGCATTAGTTTTATGCTACTGCTTTATTAGTTATATATTACTTTAGCGCTACCAATCCTAGCCGCAACTGATGGACAGGGCCGTTTCTAGCCAATTTGGCTCCCAGTGCGAGATTAAAAAATGCGCCCCCCCCCCCCCCCCCATATTCACATAAGAAAAAATGCCCCCCCCCCCCCCCCCCCCCCCCATAGATATAAAGAGGAAAACCATGTGTGCGCGCTCCTGCCAAGGGGGTGTGGCCTCATTAAAATGGGCGTGGCTTTAAGATGGGCGTGGCCTCATCTAATCTCATCATCACGGCCACCACAGGATTAAAAAAAAAAAAAAAGGCCTCATTTTACACATTACAGCAGGCACGCGACCCCATTTCACACATTGCGGCAGGAAAGTGTCCCCATTTTACACATTGTGACAGGCACGTGCCCCCATTTTACACATTGCGGCAGGAAAGTGTCCCCATTTTACACATTGCGGCAGGCACGTGCCCCCATTTTACACATTGCGGCAGGAAAGTGTCCCCATTTTACACATTGCGGCAGGCACGAGCCCCCATTTTACACATTGCGGCAGGAAAGTGTCCCCATTTTACACATTGCGGCAGGAAAGTGTCCCCATTTTACACATTGCGGCAGGCACGTGCCCCCATTTTACACATTGCGGCAGGAAAGTGTCCCCATTTTACACATTGCGGCAGGCACGTGTCCCCATTTTACACATTGCGGCAGGAAAGTGCCCCCATTTTACACATTGCGGCAGGAAAGTGTCCCCATTTTACACAGTACGGCAGGCACGTGCTCCCATTTTACACAGTACGGCAGGCAAGTGTCCCCATTTTACACAGTACGGCAGGCAAGTGTCCCCATTTTACACATTGCGGCAGGCAAGTGTCCCCATTTTACACATTGCGGCAGGCACGTGCCCCCATTTTACACATTGCGGCAGGCACGTGCCCCCATTTTACACATTGCGGCAGGCACGTGTCCCCATTTTACACATTGCGGCAGGCACGTGTCCCCATTTTACACATTGCGGCAGGAAAGTGCCCCCATTTTACACATTGCGGCAGGAAAGTGCCCCCATTTTACACAGTACGGCAGGAAAGTGTCCCCATTTTACACATTGCGGAAGGCACGTGCCCCCATTTTACACATTGCGGCAGGCACGTGCCCCCATTTTACACATTGCGGCAGGAAAGTGCCCCCATTTTACACAGTACGGCAGGAAAGTGTGCCCATTTTACACAGTACGGCAGGAAAGTGTCCCCATTTTACACATTGCGGCAGGCACGTGTCTCCATTTTACACATTGCGGCAGGCACGTGTCTCCATTTTACACATTGCGGCAGGCAAGTGTCCCCATTTTACACATTGCGGCAGGCAAGTGTCCCCATTTTACACATTGCGGCAGGAAAGTGTCCCCATTTTACACATTGCGGCAGGAAAGTGTCCCCATTTTACACATTGCGGCAGGAAAGTGCCCCCATTTTACACATTGCGGCAGGAAAGTGCCCCCATTTTACACAGTACGGCAGGAAAGTGTCCCCATTTTACACATTGCGGCAGGCACGTGTCCCCATTTTACACATCACGGTAAACAAGAGTCCCCAATTTACACATTCCGGCAGACTGCGTCCCCATTTTACATATTACGGCAGGCAAGTGTCCCAATTTTACACATTCCGAAGACAGGTGTCCCCAATTTACACAGTACGGCAGGTGGTGGTGGTGAGGAGGGAGAGAGAGAGGGAGAGGGGCTGACTTACATTTGAAGCGGTTCTTCCCGCTCTTCAGCCGCCTCTCCCTCGTCTGCGCGGCGCCGGCCGGCTTGGCTCCCTCCTCCCGAGTGCCCAGCTCGGGGGGCGGGGTTTCGTGGAATGATGCGATTGCGTCATGACGTCACGACGCAAACGCATCATTCTGCGAAACCCCACCCCCCGAGCTGGGCACTCGGGAGGAGAGGGGGGATTTAGTGCTGAAGAAGTGCAGCGGTGGGCGCCCCGTGCGGTTGCACGGTTCGCCCGCCGCAAGAAATGGCACTGCTGATGGAAGACGTATAACTGTTTCCCCTAGTTACAGTTGCTGTCATTATTCAATTGTTTTAATAATACACTTTTCAGACAGAAAGTCAAATGACCGGGAGAAGCCGTTCTACCTGGTCATTTAATACTGTGGACCATGGAATTCTACTTGAGCGCCTGAAGAATTTCTGTGGTCTGTATGGCAGAGTCCTTAGCTGGTTCAAATCATTTGGCAGTTCAGAGTTTCATCTGTAGTATACTCTTTGCCACCAGTGTCATTGACTCGTGCTTTCCCCCAGGTTTATATGCTATCTTCCGTGCTTTTTGCAGTGTACATGCTACCACTGGGTGAAATAATCAGACGTCCTGGCCTAGTCTACCACTGCTATGCAGATTGTACACATCTGTACCTGTCCTTTGCTGCAGGTACTGATAACCCAATAACAACCCTAAATGGCTGCCTAGCTGAGCTCCAGGTGTGGGTAAGTGCCAGTTGGCTGAGACTGAACCCTGATAAAACAGAAGTCCTGATGATAGGTCACAGGACAAGACTGCAGCATAGCCAAATGACAGGACTTACACTTGGAGGTTCTTGACTATAAAACACTGTTCATGTGCGGACTCTTGGTTTTGTCCTGGATAGTGGCCTGACATTTAAACATCAGGTGTCAGCCACAATCAAACCATCATTCTGTCATCTGAGGAACATAGCCAGATTCGAGCACTTAATTCCCTCCGATGATCTACCTAAAGTCATACATGCATTTGTATCATCACGCCTAGACTCCTGCAATGCTCTCTACCTTGGTCTCCCAGCAAAAGAATTGCAGATGGTACCAAATGCTGTAGCCAGACTTTTAACCAACCAGCCCCATTCCAGCTACACAACACCCGTTCTCTACTCCCTCCACTGTCTACCTGTAAGATGGAGAATCATTTTCAAGATTGGCTTGCTCACTTTCAAGGCCCTACATGACCAGGGCCCAAGGTACTTGAAGCAGCCTCTGATTCCTTACTGTCCCACTCGATTACTACGATCTGTAGATGAAGGACTACTAACAGTACCTAGAATCTCCCTGAATTCATCTGGGGGTAGAGCTTTCAACTTTGTGGCTCTGACTCTATGGAACACTCTTCCTTGCAAAGTGCGAGAAGCCTCCACTCTAGAATCCTTCAAAAATAGACTAAAGACTTACCTATTTACTCAAGCATTTCACTAATATCTACTGTTAAGCTTGTATTGTATTTTGAGTTGTAAAATACGTTGAGTCCTATTAGGAGAAAAGTGCTATATAAATATTATTAAATTATTTTATAATTTGGCGATTAACATGGGTCCTTTTTCTGTGTTAAAGGGTCAACCCGGGTTGGAATTCCCAGGACTTCGCACCAGGAATTTACCAAGGTTCGAGACCCAGGAATTTTGACCTGGGCTGACCTTTGCATACAAACGAAATACCCGTGTTCTACAAATTACCGGTTAGAAATTCTTGACCCGGTAATTTGATTGTCTGTGTGAAAAGTGGGTCAGGCAGCGACCGGCAAAACTGTCCGGCACTCAAATACCAGGTAAATGCCAGGATTTTCAGACATTTCTGTCTGAAAAGGGTATAAGAAACTTGAGTGTCGTGATGTAAAAGGCATATAGTTTCTCAGTATTGGGAGAGAAGCGTGATTGTGGCTGTAGGGTGACTTGTACTCCAGTCACTCCAGCAGAATTCCTAGGGGTATATTTACTAAAGCTTCTAAAATAAGACACGCGGAAGTATTGGCCACAGCAACCAATCAGATTTGGCCTATCATTCTCTAGAATGCAATGCAGAAATGATAGCTAAAATCTGGTTGCTGTAGGCAACACCTCCACTTTTCATTTGTTTTTGTTTTTTTAGAAGTTTTAATAAATCTGCCCCCTAGTGTGATACATTGACTGTACCTCTAATTCTAATCCCACACCGCTATTAGGGGGTCATTCAGATCTGATTTCTGCTGTGCGGTTTCGATCAGGACAACAACAACGGGTATCGCCGGTCAGCGACAGAATGGTGCAAAAAATCAGTTCACTCGGCCGTTTGCAAGGTGATTGACAGGAGGAAGCTGTTTGTGGGTGGTAACTGACTGTTTACTGGGAGTGTCTGGAAAAACGCAGGCATGCCCAAGCGTTTTAAGAGAGGGCTCCGGCCCCAATCAGCCTGATTCTGGGGGTAATTCACACCTGATCGCTGCTGTACGTTTTCACTCAGCGGGCGATCAGATCTGAACTGTGCGTGTGTATGCACCGCAATACGCCGGCACGTCGCACAACAGCACCAGGCATCGGTGCCTAGCGACGGGATGGTGCTAAAAAAATGATCGCTAGGTGATTGACAGGACGTTGCTGTTTGTGGGTGGCAACTGACTGTTTGACAGGAGTGTCCGGAAAAACGCAGGAGGGACCAGGCGTTTTCAGGGAGGGTGTCTGACGTCAGCTCTGGCCCCAATCAGCAGCAAACAAAACAGTAAGGGATACATTTACTAAGTAGTGATAAGAGCGGAGAAGTGAGCCAGTGGAGAAGTTGCCCATGGCAACCAATCAGCACTGAAGTGACATCTATAATTTGCATACTATAAAATGATACATAGCTGCTGATTGGTTGATGGGGAAATTTCTCCACTGGCTCACTTCCCCGCTCTTATCGCTGCTTAGTAAATGTTCCCCTAAGTCCTGGGCTGTGCAGAGACTGCACAAACTGATGTTTGTGCAGCTCTGCTACGAAAGCGATCGCACACCTGCACAGCACTTTACCCCTCCCTCTGTAGGCGGCGACTATCTGTTCTGGGCTGCAAAAAACGCACCCTAGCATTCGGGTCTGAATTACACCCTCTATCGCACTAAAAGAGTAAGTCCTTGGCTGCGTAGAGACTGCAGACACAGAATTGTAGCAGATCGGCATACACATAGCATCGCATACTTGCACGGCGAAAATACACTCTCCCTGTATGCAGCGACTATCTGAACGCAGGACAGTAAAAAATGCAGCCCAGCGATCAGATCTGAATGACCTCCCTAGTCCTTACTGCAGATCTGGTGCTCAAGAACTCTCTCCTAGAAAAAAATTGTTGATCCGATAACTCCGTGTCATACCTAAAGCGATTGCAGAGCACTGTTTCTTGTCCCAGCAGGGCGACTTAGTGGATGCTGGGAACTCCAGGAGACTGGGCACTCTAAAAGAAAGATTAGGTACTATCTGGTGTGCACTGGCTCCTCCCTCTATGCCCCTCCTCCAGACCTCAGTTAGAATCTGTGCCCGGCCAGAGCTGGGTGCTCCTAGTGGGCTCTCCTGAGCTTGCTAGAAAGAAAGTATTTGTTAGGTTTTTTATTTTCAGTGAGATCTGCGGACAACAGACTCACTGCTACGTGGGACTGAGGGGAGAGAAGCAAACCTACCTGCGTCCAGCTAGCTTGTGCTTCTTAGGCTACTGGACACCATTAGCTCCAGAGGGTTCGAACACAGGGCCTGACCTCGATCGTCCGTTCCCGGAGCCGCGCCGCCGTCCCCCTTGCAGAGCCAGAAGACAGAAGAAGGAGATGAAATCGGCGGCAGAAGACTCCGGTCTTCATTAAGGTAGCGCACAGCACTGCAGCTGTGCGCCATTGCTCCCACTGCATACCACACACTCCGGTCACTGTAGGGTGCAGGGCGCTGGGGGGGGGGGCGCCCTAGGCAGCAATAAGAATACCTTTTGGCACTAAATACACATAATACAGTCTGGGAAACTGTATATGTGTAAAAAACCCTGCCATTAAGCTATACAAAACGCGGGAGAAGCCCGCCGCTGAGGGGGCGGGGCCTTCTTCCTCAGCACACCAGCGCCATTTTCTCTTCACAGCTCCGCTGGAAGGATGCTCCCCAGGCTCTCCCCTGCAGTATCCTGTACGAGAAGGGTAAAAAAGAGAGGGGGGGCACATAAATTTAGGCGCAAATAGGATAATAAGCAGCTATTGGGAAAAATCACTCATTATAGTGAAAATCCCTGTGTTATATAGCGCTGTGGTGTGTGCTGGCATACTCTCTCTCTGTCTCCCCAAAGGACTTTGTGGGGTCCTGTCCTCAGTCTGAGCATTCCCTGTGTGTGCGGTGTGTCGGTACGGCTGTGTCGACATGTTTGATGAGGAGGGTTACGTGAAGGCGGAGCAGGGGCAGATAAGTGTGGTGTCGCCCCTGACGGGGCCTACACCGGATTGGATGGATATGTGGAAGGTCTTAACAGACAGTGTCAACTCCTTACATAAAAGGTTCGATGACGCAGCAGCCTTGGGACAGCCGGGATCTTAGCCCGCGCCTGCCCAAGCGTCTCAGAGGCCATCAGGGGCTCAAAAACGCCCGCTAGCTCAGATGGTAGACACAGATGTCGACACGGAGTCTGACTCCAGTGTGGATGAGGATGAGACAAATGTACAGTCTACAAAGGCCATCCGATGCATGATTACTGTAATGAAAAATGTATTGCACATCTCTGATGTTAACCCGGTTACTACCAAGAAGGGTATTATGTTTGGGGAGAAAAAGCAGCCAGTGACTTTTCCCCCATCTGATGAATTAAATGATTTGTGTGAAAAAGCGTGGAGTTCCCCCGATAAGAAACTAGTGATTTCTAAGAGGTTACTGATGGCGTACCCTTTCCCGCCAACGGACAGGTTACGTTGGGAAACATCCCCTAGGGTGGACAAGGCGCTCACACGCTTATCAAAAAAGGTGGCACTGCCGTCTCAGGATACGGCCGCCCTAAAGGAGCCTGCGGATAGAAAGCAGGAAGCTATCCTGAAGTCTGTGTATACACACTCGGGTACTATACTGAGACCTGCTATTGCTTCAGCATGGATGTGTAGTGCTGCAGCAGCATGGTCTGATACCCTGTCAGACAACATTGATTCCCTCGACAGGGATACTATTTTGCTAACCATCGAACATATAAAAGACGTCGTCTTATATATGCGGGATGCACAGAGGGACATTTGCCTGCTGGCATCTAGAATTAATGCAATGTCCATTTCTGCCAGGAGAGTATTATGGACTTGGCAGTGGACAGGTGATGCTGATTCTAAAAGACACATGGAGGTTTTGCCTTATAAGGGTGAGGAATTGTTTGGGAACAGTCTCTCGGACCTCGTATCCACAGCAACAGCTGGGAAGTCAACTTTTTTACCTCAGGTTCCCTCACAGCCTAAGAAAGCACCGTATTATCATGTACAGTCCTTTCGGCCTCAGAAAGGCAAGCGGGTCAGAGGCGCATCCTTTCTGCCCAGAGGCAGGGGTAGAGGAAAGAAGCTGCACCAGGCAGCCAGTTCCCAGGAACAAAAATCCTCCCCCGCTTCCACTAAGTCCACCGCATGACGCTGGGGCTCCACAGGCGGAGCCAGGTGCGGTGGGGGCGCGTCTCCGAAACTTCAGCAACCAGTGGGTTCGCTCACAGGTGGATCTCTGGGCTGTACAAATTGTATCTCAGGGATACAAGCTGGAGTTAGAGGCGACTTCCCCTCGCCGTTACCTCAAATCAGCCTTGCCAGCTGCTCCCAGGGAAAGGGAGGTAGTACTGGCGGCAATTCACAAGCTGTACCTCCAGCAGGTGATAATCAAGGTTCCCCTCCTTCAACAGGGATGGGGTTACTATTCCACAATGTTTGTGGTACCGAAACCAGACGGTTCGGTGAGACCCATTCTGAATTTAAAATCCTTGAACACTTATTTAAGAAAGTTCAAGTTCAAAATGGAATCGCTCAGGGCGGTTATTGCAAGCCTGGAAGAGGGGGATTTTATGGTGTCGCTGGACATCAAGGATGCTTACTTGCATGTCCCCATTTACCCACCTCACCAGGAGTACCTCAGGTTTGTGGTACAGGATTGTCATTACCAATTCCAGACGTTGCCGTTTGGTCTGTCCACGGCACCGAGAGTATTTACCAAGGTAATGGCCGAAATGATGATACTCCTTCGGAAGAAGGGAGTTATAATTATCCCATACTTGGACGATCTCCTTATAAAGGCGAGGTCCAGAGAGCAGTTGTTAGTCAGCGTAGCACTCTCTCGGGAAGTGTTGCAACAGCACGGCTGGATTCTGAATATCCCAAAGTCGCAGCTGATTCCTGCGACGCGTCTGCTTTTCCTGGGCATGATTCTGGACACAGAACAGAAGAAGGTGTTTCTCCTGGTGGAGAAGGCCCAGAAATTGTCATCTCTGGTCAGGGACCTCCTGAAACCAAAACAGGTGTCGGTGCATCACTGCACGCGAGTCCTGGGAAAGATGGTGGCTTCTTACGAAGCAATTCCCTTCGGCAGGTTCCATGCAAGGATCTTTCAGTGGGATCTGTTGGACAAATGGTCCGGATCGCATCTTCAGATGCATCGGTTGATCACCCTGTCCCCAAGGGCCAGGGTGTCTCTGCTGTGGTGGCTGCAGAGTGCTCATCTTCTCGAGGGCCGCAGATTCGGCTTACAGGACTGGGTCCTGGTGACCACGGATGCAAGCCTCCGAGGATGGGGGGCAGTCACTCAGGGAAGGAACTTCCAAGGACAGTGGTCAAGTCAGGAGACTTCACTACACATAAATATACTGGAACTAAGGGCCATTTACAACGCCCTGAGTCAAGCAGAGCCCCTGCTTCAAAACCAACCAGTGCTGATTCAATCAGACAACATCACGGCGGTCACCCATGTAAACCGCCAGGGCGGCACAAGAAGCAGGATGGCGATGGCAGAAGCCACAAGGATTCTTCGATGGGCGGAGAATCACGTGCTAGCACTGTCAGCAGTGTTCATTCCGGGAGTGGACAACTGGGAAGCAGATTTCCTCAGCAGGCACGACCTCCACCCGGGAGAGTGGGGACTTCATCCAGAAGTCTTCACGCAGATTGTAAACCGTTGGGAACGGCCACAGGTGGACATGATGGCGTCCCGCCTCAACAAAAAGCTAAAAAAATATTGCGCCAGGTCAAGGGACCCTCAGGCGATAGCTGTGGATGCACTAGTGACACCGTGGGTGTACCAGTCGGTTTATGTGTTCCCTCCTCTGCCTCTCATACCCAAGGTACTGAGGATAGTAAGAAAGAGGAGAGTAAGAACTATACTCATCGTTCCGGATTGGCCAAGAAGAACTTGGTACCCAGAACTACAAGAAATTATCTCAGAGGACCCATGGCCTCTGCCTCTCAGACGGGACCTGTTACAGCAGGGGCCCTGTCTGTTCCAAGACTTACCGCAGCTGCGTTTGACGGCATGGCGGTTGAACGCCGGATCCTAACGGAAAATAAGATTTTACTTACCGATAAATCTATTTCTCGGAGTCCGTAGTGGATGCTGGGGTTCCTGAAAGGACCATGGGGAATAGCGGCTCCGCAGGAGACAGGGCACAAAAAGTAAAGCTTTTTCAGATCAGGTGGTGTGCACTGGCTCCTCCCCCTATGACCCTCCTCCAGACTCCAGTTAGGTACTGTGCCCGGACGAGCGTACACAATAAGGGAGGATTTTGAATCCCGGGTAAGACTCATACCAGCCACACCAATCACACCGTACAACCTGTGATCTAAACCCAGTTAACAGTATGATAACAGCGGAGCCTCTGAAAGATGGCTTCCTTCAACAATAACCCGAATTAGTTAACAATAACTATGTACAATTTATGCAGATAATCCGCACTTGGGATGGGCGCCCAGCATCCACTACGGACTCCGAGAAATAGATTTATCGGTAAGTAAAATCTTATTTTCTCTATCGTCCTAGTGGATGCTGGGGTTCCTGAAAGGACCATGGGGATTATACCAAAGCTCCCAAACGGGCGGGAGAGTGCGGATGACTCTGCAGCACCGAATGAGAGAACTCCAGGTCCTCCTTAGCCAGAGTATCAAATTTGTAAAATTTTACAAACGTGTTCTCCCCTGACCACGTAGCTGCTCGGCAAAGTTGTAATGCCGAGACCCCTCGGGCAGCCGCCCAAGATGAGCCCACCTTCCTTGTGGAGTGGGCCTTTACAGATTTAGGCTGTGGCAGGCCTGCCACAGAATGTGCAAGTTGGATTGTGCTACAGATCCAACGAGCAATCGTCTGCTTAGACGCAGGAGCACCCATCTTGTTGGGTGCATACAATATAAACAACGAGTCAGATTTTCTGACTCCAGCTGTCCTTGCAATATATATTTTTAATGCTCTGACAACGTCCAGTAACTTGGAGTCCTCCAAGTCACTTGTAGCCGCAGGCACTACAATAGGCTGGTTCAGATGAAATGCTGACACCACCTTAGGGAGAAAATGCGGACGAGTCCGCAGTTCTGCCCTGTCCGAATGGAAAATCAGATATGGGCTTTTGTAAGATAAAGCTGCCAATTCTGATACTCTCCTGGCAGAAGCCAGGGCTAGAAGCATGGTCACTTTCCAAGTGAGATATTTCAAATCCACCTTTTTTAGTGGTTCAAACCAATGAGATTTTAGAAAGTCCAAAACCACATTGAGATCCCACGGTGCCACTGGAGGCACCACAGGAGGCTGTATATGCAGCACTCCCTTAACAAAGGTCTGGACTTCAGGGACTGAAGCCAATTCTTTTTGAAAGAAAATCGACAGGGCCGAAATTTGAACCTTAATAGATCCCAATTTGAGACCCATAGACAATCCTGATTGCAGGAAATGTAGGAATCGACCCAGTTGAAATTCCTCCGTCGGAGCACTCCGATCTTCGCACCACGCAACATATTTTCGCCAAATTCGGTGATAATGTTGCACGGTTACTTCCTTCCTTGCTTTAATCAAAGTAGGAATGACTTCTTCCGGCATGCCTTTTTCCTTTAGGATCCGGCGTTCAACCGCCATGCCGTCAAACGCAGCCGCGGTAAGTCTTGAAACAGACAGGGACCCTGCTGAAGCAAGTCCCTCCTTAGAGGTAGAGGCCACGGATCTTCCGTGATCATCTCTTGAAGTTCCGGGTACCAAGTCCTTCTTGGCCAATCCGGAACCACTAGTATCGTTCTTACGCCTCTTTGCCGTATAATTCTCAATACTTTTGGTATGAGAGGCAGAGGAGGAAACACATACACCGACTGGTACACCCAAGGCGTTACCAGCGCGTCCACAGCTATTGCCTGCGGATCTCTTGACCTGGCGCAATACCTGTCCAGTTTTTTGTTGAGGCGAGACGCCATCATGTCCACCATTGGTCTTTCCCAACGGGTTACCAGCATGTGGAAGACTTCTGGATGAAGTCCCCACTCTCCCGGGTGAAGATCGTGTCTGCTGAGGAAGTCTGCTTCCCAGTTGTCCACTCCCGGGATGAACACTGCTGACAGTGCTATCACATGATTCTCTGCCCAGCGAAGAATCCTTGCAGCTTCTGCCATTGCACTCCTGCTTCTTGTGCCGCCCTGTCTGTTCACATGGGCGACTGCCGTGATGTTGTCCGACTGGATCAACACCGGTTTTCCCTGAAGCAGAGGTTCTGCCTGGCTTAGAGCATTGTATATTGCTCTTAGTTCCAGAATGTTTATGTGAAGAGACGTTTCCAGACTCGTCCATACTCCCTGGAAGTTTCTTCCTTGTGTGACTGCTCCCCAGCCTCTCAGGCTGGCGTCCGTGGTCACCAGGATCCAATCCTGTATGCCGAATCTGCGGCCCTCCAATAGATGAGGACTCTGCAACCACCACAGAAGAGACACCCTTGTCCTTGGAGACAGGGTTATCCGTAGGTGCATCTGAAGATGCGACCCTGACCATTTGTCCAACAGATCCCTTTGGAAAATTCTTGCGTGGAATCTGACGAATGGAATTGCTTCGTAAGAAGCCACCATTTTTCCCAGGACTCTTGTGCATTGATGTACAGACACCTTTCCTGGTTTTAGGAGGTTCCTGACAAGCTCGGATAACTCCTTGGCTTTTTCCTCCGGGAGAAAAACCTTTTTCTGAACCGTGTCCAGAATCATCCCTAGGAACAGCAGACGAGTTGTCGGCATTAACTGGGATTTTGGAATATTCAGAATCCACCCGTGCTGTTTTAGCACTTCTTGAGACAGTGCTAATCCCATCTCTAGCTGTTCTCTGGACCTTGCCCTTATTAGGAGATCGTCCAAGTATGGGATAATTAATATGCCTTTTCTTCGAAGAAGAATCATCATCTCGGCCATTACCTTTGTAAAGATCCGAGGTGCCGTGGACAATCCGAACGGCAGCGTCTGAAACTGATAGTGACAGTTTTGTACAACGAACCTGAGGTACCCCTGGTGTGAGGGGTAAATTGGAACGTGGAGATACGCATCCTTGATGTCCAAGGATACCATAAAGTCCCCCTCTTCCAGGTTCGCTATCACTGCTCTGAGTGACTCCATCTTGAACTTGAACTTCTTTATGTACAGGTTCAAGGACTTCAGATTTAGAATAGGCCTTACCGAGCCATCCGGCTTCGGTACCACAAAAAGAGTGGAATAATACCCCTTCCCTTGTTGTAGAAGAGGTACCTTGACTATCACCTGCTGAGAGTACAGCTTGTGAATGGCTTCCAAAACCGTCTCCCTTTCGGAGGGGGACGTTGGTAAAGCAGACTTCAGGAAACGGCGAGGTGGATCTGTCTCTAATTCCAACCTGTACCCTTGAGATATTATCTGCAGGATCCAGGGATCTACCTGCGAGTGAGCCCACTGCGCGCTGTAATTTTTGAGACGACCGCCCACCGTCCCCGAGTCCGCTTGAGAAGCCCCAGCGTCATGCTGAGGCTTTTGTAGAAGCCGGGGAGGGCTTCTGTTCCTGGGAAGGAGCTGCGTGTTGCTGTCTCTTCCCTCGACCTCTGCCTCGTGGCAGATATGAATAGCCCTTTGCTCTCTTATTTTTAAAGGAACGAAAGGGCTGCGGTTGAAAAGTCGGTGCCTTTTTCTGTTGGGGAGTGACTTGAGGTAGAAAGGTGGATTTCCCGGCTGTAGCCGTGGCCACCAAATCTGATAGACCGACTCCAAATAACTCCTCCCCTTTATACGGCAAAACTTCCATATGCCGTTTTGAATCCGCATCGCCTGTCCACTGTCGCGTCCATAAAGCTCTTCTGGCCGAAATGGACATAGCACTTACCCGTGATGCCAGTGTGCAGATATCCCTCTGTGCATCACGCATATAAAGAAATGCATCCTTTATTTGTTCTAACGACAGTAAAATATTGTCCCTGTCCAGGGTATCAATATTTTCAATCAGGGACTCTGACCAAACTACCCCAGCACTGCCCATCCAGGCAGTCGCTACAGCTGGTCGTAGTATAACACCTGCATGTGTGTATATACCTTTTTGGATATTTTCCATCCTCCTATCTGATGGATCTTTAAGTGCGGCCGTCTCAGGAGAGGGTAACGCCACTTGTTTAGATAAGCGTGTTAGCGCCTTGTCCACCCTAGGAGGTGTTTCCCAGCGCTCCCTAACCTCTGGCGGGAAAGGGTATAATGCCAATAATTTCTTTGAAATTATCAGCTTTTTATCAGGGGCAACCCACGCTTCATTACACACGTCATTTAATTCTTCTGATTCAGGAAAAACTATAGGTAGTTTTTTCACACCCCACATAATACCCTGTTTAGTGGTACCTGTAGTATCAGCTAAATGTAACGCCTCCTTCATTGCCAAAATCATATAACGTGTGGCCCTACTGGAAAATACGGTTGATTCGTCACCGTCACCACTGGAGTCAGTGCCTGCGTCTGGGTCTGTGTCGACCGACTGAGGCAAAGGGCGTTTCACAGCCCCTGACGGTGTTTGAGTCGCCTGGACAGGCACTAATTGATTGTCCGGCCGCCTCATGTCGTCAAACGACTGCTTTAGCGTGTTGACACTATCCCGTAGTTCCATAAATAAAGGCATCCATTCTGGTGTCGACTCCCTAGGGGGTGACATCCTCATATTTGGCAATTGCTCCGCCTCCACACCAATATCGTCCTCATACATGTCGACACACACGTACCGACACACAGCAGACACACAGGGAATGCTCCTAACGAAGACAGGACCCACTAGCCCTTTGGGGAGACAGAGGGAGAGTTTGCCAGCACACACCAAAAGCGCTATATATATATATCAGGGATAGCCTTATAATAAGTGCTCCCTTATAGCTGCTTTGTTATATCAAAATATCGCCATAAATTTGCCCCCCCCTCTCTGTTTTACCCTGTTTCTGTAGTGCAGTGCAGGGGAGAGACTTGGGAGCCGTCCTGACCAGCGGAGCTGTGAGAGGAAATGGCGCCGTGTGCTGAGGAGATAGGCCCCGCCCCTTTTCTGGCGGGCTCGTCTCCCGCTATTTAGAGAAATCAGGCAGGGGTTAAATATCTCCATATAGCCTCTAGGGGCTATATGTGAGGTATTTTTAGCCTTTATATAGGTTACATTTGCCTCCCAGGGCGCCCCCCCCCCAGCGCCCTGCACCCTCAGTGACCGCGTGTGAAGTGTGCTGAGAGGAAAATGGCGCACAGCTGCAGTGCTGTGCGCTACCTTTAGAAGACTGCAGGAGTCTTCAGCCGCCGATTCTGGACCTCTTCTGACTTCAGCATCTGCAAGGGGGCCGGCGGCGCGGCTCCGGTGACCATCCAGGCTGTACCTGTGATCGTCCCTCTGGAGCTTGATGTCCAGTAGCCAAGAAGCCAATCCATCCTGCACGCAGGTGAGTTGACTCCTTCTCCCCTCAGTCCCTCGCTGCAGTGATCCTGTTGCCAGCAGGAATCACTGTAAAATAAAAAACCTAGCTAAACTTTTTCTAAGCAGCTCTTTAGGAGAGCCACCTAGATTGCACCCTTCTCGGCCGGGCACAAAAATCTAACTGGAGTCTGGAGGAGGGTCATAGGGGGAGGAGCCAGTGCACACCACCTGATCTGAAAAAGCTTTACTTTTTGTGCCCTGTCTCCTGCGGAGCCGCTATTCCCCATGGTCCTTTCAGGAACCCCAGCATCCACTAGGACGATAGAGAAAAGGGCATTCCGGATGAAGTGATTCCTACGCTGATAAAAGCTAGGAAGAATGTGACAGCAAATCATTATCACCGCATATGGTGGAAATATGTTGCTTGGTGTGAGGCCAGGAAGGCCCCAACAGAGGAATTCCAGCTGGGGCGATTTCTGCACTTCCTACAGTCAGGAGTGACTATGGGCCTAAAATTGGGGTCCATAAAGGTCCAGATTTCGGCCCTATCTATTTTCTTTCAAAAAGAACTGGCTTCACTGCCTGAAGTTCAGACGTTTGTTAAGGGAGTGCTGCATATTCAGCCCCCTTTTGTGCCTCCGGTGGCACCTTGGGATCTTAACGTTGTGTTGGATTTCCTGAAATCCCACTGGTTTGAGCCACTTAAGACCGTGGAGCTGAAATATCTCACGTGGAAAGTGGTCATGCTATTGGCCTTAGCTTCGGCTAGGCGTGTGTCAGAATTGGCGGCTTTGTCATGTAAAAGCCCTTATCTGATCTTCCATATGGACAGGGCAGAATTGAGGACTCGTCCCCAATTTATCCCTAAGGTGGTATTAGCGTTTCATTTGAACCAACCTATTGTGGTGCCTGCGGCTACTCGGGACTTGGAGGACTCCAAGTTACTGGATGTAGTCAGAGCTTTGAAAATCTATGTAGCCAGGACGGCTGGAGTCAGGAAAACTGACTCGCTGTTTATCCTGCATGCACCCAACAAGCTGGGTGCTCCTGCTTCAAAGCAAACTATTGCGCGCTGGATCTGTAACACGATTCAGCAAGCTCATTCTGCGGCAGGGTTACCGCATCCTAAATCGATAAAAGCCCATTCCACGCGGAAAGTGGGCTCTTCTTGGGTGGCTGCCCGAGGGGTCTCGGCTTTACAGCTTTGCCGAGCTGCTACTTGGTCGGGTTCAAACACATTTGCTAAGTTCTACAAGTTTGATACCCTGGCTGAGGAGGACCTTGCCTTTGCTCATTCGGTGCTGCAGAGTCATCCGCACTCTCCCGCCCGTTTGGGAGCTTTGGTATAATCCCCATGGTCCTTACGGAGTTCCCAGCATCCACTAGGACGTCAGAGAAAATAAGAATTTACTCACCGGTAATTCTATTTCTCGTAGTCCGTAGTGGATGCTGGGCGCTCGTCCCAAGTGAGGACTCTCTGCAATACATGTATATAGTTATTGCTTAACTAAAGGGTTATTGTTATTAGAGATGAGCGCCTGAAATTTTTCGGGTTTTGTGTTTTGGTTTTGGGTTCGGTTCCGCGGCCGTGTTTTGGGTTCGAACGCGTTTTGGCAAAACCTCACCGAATTTTTTTTGTCGGATTCGGGTGTGTTTTGGATTCGGGTGTTTTTTTCAAAAAACACTAAAAAACAGCTTAAATCATAGAATTTGGGGGTCATTTTGATCCCAAAGTATTATTAACCTCAAAAACCATAATTTACACTCATTTTCAGTCTATTCTGAATACCTCACACCTCACAATATTATTTTTAGTCCTAAAATTTGCACCGAGGTCGCTGTGTGAGTAAGATAAGCGACCCTAGTGGCCGACACAAACACCGGGCCCATCTAGGAGTAGCACTGCAGTGTCACGCAGGATGTCCCTTCCAAAAAACCCTCCCCAAACAGCACATGACGCAAAGAAAAAAAGAGGCGCAATGAGGTAGCTGTGTGAGTAAGATTAGCGACCCTAGTGGCCGACACAAACACCGGGCCCATCTAGGAGTGGCACTGCAGTGTCACGCAGGATGTCCCTTCCAAAAAACCCTCCCCAAACAGCACATGACGCAAAGAAAAAAAGAGGCGCAATGAGGTAGCTGACTGTGTGAGTAAGATTAGCGACCCTAGTGGCCGACACAAACACCGGGCCCATCTAGGAGTGGCACTGCAGTGTCACGCAGGATGTCCCTTCCAAAAAACCCTCCCCAATCAGCACATGATGCAAAGAAAAAGAAAAGAAAAAAGAGGTGCAAGATGGAATTGTCCTTGGGCCCTCCCACCCACCCTTATGTTGTATAAACAAAACAGGACATGCACACTTTAACCAACCCATCATTTCAGTGACAGGGTCTGCCACACGACTGTGACTGATATGACGGGTTGGTTTGGACCCCCCCCAAAAAAGAAGCAATTAATCTCTCCTTGCACAAACTGGCTCTACAGAGGCAAGATGTCCACCTCATCTTCACCCTCCGATATATCACCGTGTACATCCCCCTCCTCACAGATTATCAATTCGTCCCCACTGGAATCCACCATCTCAGCTCCCTGTGTACTTTGTGGAGGCAATTGCTGCTGGTCAATGTCTCCGCGGAGGAATTGATTATAATTCATTTTAATGAACATCATCTTCTCCACATTTTCTGGATGTAACCTCGTACGCCGATTGCTGACAAGGTGAGCGGCGGCACTAAACACTCTTTCGGAGTACACACTTGTGGGAGGGCAACTTAGGTAGAATAAAGCCAGTTTGTGCAAGGGCCTCCAAATTGCCTCTTTTTCCTGCCAGTATAAGTACGGACTGTGTGACGTGCCTACTTGGATGCGGTCACTCATATAATCCTCCACCATTCTATCAATGTTGAGAGAATCATATGCAGTGACAGTAGACGACATGTCCGTAATCGTTGTCAGGTCCTTCAGTCCGGACCAGATGTCAGCATCAGCAGTCGCTCCAGACTGCCCTGCATCACCGCCAGCGGGTGGGCTCGGAATTCTGAGCCTTTTCCTCGCACCCCCAGTTGCGGGAGAATGTGAAGGAGGAGATGTTGACAGGTCGCGTTCCGCTTGACTTGACAATTTTGTCACCAGCAGGTCTTTCAACCCCAGCAGACCTGTGTCTGCCGGAAAGAGAGATCCAAGGTAGGCTTTAAATCTAGGATCGAGCACGGTGGCCAAAATGTAGTGCTCTGATTTCAACAGATTGACCACCCGTGAATCCTTGTTAAGCGAATTAAGGGCTGCATCCACAAGTCCCACATGCCTAGCGGAATCGCTCCCTTTTAGCTCCTTCTTCAATGCCTCCAGCTTCTTCTGCAAAAGCCTGATGAGGGGAATGACCTGACTCAGGCTGGCAGTGTCTGAACTGACTTCACGTGTGGCAAGTTCAAAGGGCATCAGAACCTTGCACAACGTTGAAATCATTCTCCACTGCACTTGAGACAGGTGCATTCCACCTACTATATCGTGCTCAATTGTATAGGCTTGAATGGCCTTTTGCTGCTCCTCCAACCTCTGAAGCATATAGAGGGTTGAATTCCACCTCGTTACCACTTCTTGCTTCAGATGATGGCAGGGCAGGTTCAGTAGTTTTTGGTGGTGCTCCAGTCTTCTGTACGTGGTGCCTGTACGCCGAAAGTGTCCCGCAATTTTTCTGGCCACCGACAGCATCTCTTGCACGCCCCTGTCGTTTTTTAAAAAATTCTGCACCACCAAATTCAAGGTATGTGCAAAACATGGGACGTGCTGGAATTTGCCCATATTTAATGCACACACAATATTGCTGGCGTTGTCCGATGCCACAAATCCACAGGAGAGTCCAATTGGGGTAAGCCATTCCGCGATGATCTTCCTCAGTTGCCGTAAGAGGTTTTCAGCTGTGTGCGTATTCTGGAAAGCGGTGATACAAAGCGTAGCCTGCCTAGGAAAGAGTTGGCGTTTGCGAGATGCTGCTACTGGTGCCGCCGCTGCTGTTCTTGCGGCGGGAGTCCATACATCTACCCAGTGGGCTGTCACAGTCATATAGTCCTGACCCTGCCCTGCTCCACTTGTCCACATGTCCGTGGTTAAGTGGACATTGGGTACAACTGCATTTTTTAGGACACTGGTGAGTCTTTTTCTGACGTCCGTGTACATTCTCGGTATCGCCTGCCTAGAGAAGTGGAACCTAGATGGTATTTGGTAACGGGGGCACACTGCCTCAATAAATTGTCTAGTTCCCTGTGAACTAACGGCGGATACCGGACGCACGTCTAACACCAACATAGTTGTCAAGGACTCAGTTATCCGCTTTGCAGTAGGATGACTGCTGTGATATTTCATCTTCCTCGCAAAGGACTGTTGAACAGTCAATTGCTTACTGGAAGTAGTACAAGTGGGCTTACGACTTCCCCTCTGGGATGACCATCGACTCCCAGCGGCAACAACAGCAGCGCCAGCAGCAGTAGGCGTTACACGCAAGGATGCATCGGAGGAATCCCAGGCAGGAGAGGACTCGTCAGAATTGCCAGTGACATGGCCTGCAGGACTATTGGCATTCCTGGGGAAGGAGGAAATTGACACTGAGGGAGTTGGTGGGGTGGTTTGCGTGAGCTTGGTTACAAGAGGAAGGGATTTACTGGTCAGTGGACTGCTTCCGCTGTCACCCAAAGTTTTTGAACTTGTCACTGACTTATTATGAATGCGCTGCAGGTGACGTATAAGGGAGGATGTTCCGAGGTGGTTAACGTCCTTACCCCTACTTATTACAGCTTGACAAAGGGAACACACGGCTTGACACCTGTTGTCCGCATTTCTGGTGAAATACCTCCACACTGAAGAGCTGATTTTTTTGGTATTTTCACCTGGCATGTCAACGGCCATATTCCTCCCACGGACAACAGGTGTCTCCCCGGGTGCCTGACTTAAACAAACCACCTCACCATCAGAATCCTCCTGGTCAATTTCCTCCCCAGCGCCAGCAACACCCATATCCTCCTCATCCTGGTGTACTTCAACACTGACATCTTCAATCTGACTATCAGGAACTGGACTGCGGGTGCTCCTTCCAGCACTTGCAGGGGGCGTGCAAATGGTGGAAGGCGCATGCTCTTCACGTCCAGTGTTGGGAAGGTCAGGCATCGCAACCGACACAATTGGACTCTCCTTGTGGATTTGGGATTTCGAAGAATGCACAGTTCTTTGCTGTGCTGCTTTTGCCAGCTTGAGTCTTTTCATTTTTCTAGCGAGAGGCTGAGTGCTTCCATCCTCATGTGAAGCTGAACCACTAGCCATGAACATAGGCCAGGGCCTCAGCCGTTCCTTGCCACTCCGTGTGGTAAATGGCATATTGGCAAGTTTACGCTTCTCCTCCGACAATTTTATTTTAGGTTTTGGAGTCCTTTTTTTACTGATATTTGGTGTTTTGGATTTGACATGCTCTGTACTATGACATTGGGCATCGGCCTTGGCAGACGACGTTGCTGGCATTTCATCGTCTCGGCCATGACTAGTGGCAGCAGCTTCAGCACGAGGTGGAAGTGGATCTTGATCTTTCCCTAATTTTGGAACCTCAACATTTTTGTTCTCCATATTTTAATAGGCACAACTAAAAGGCACCTCAGGTAAACAATGGAGATGGATGGATTGGATACTAGTATACAATTATGGACGGGCTGCCGAGTGCCGACACAGAGGTAGCCACAGCCGTGAACTACCGCACTGTACTGTGTCTGCTGCTAATATATAGACTGGTTGATAAAGAGATAGTATACTCGTAACTAGTATGTATGTATAAAGAAAGAAAAAAAAACCACGGTTAGGTGGTATATACAATTATGGACGGGCTGCCGAGTGCCGACACAGAGGTAGCCACAGCCGTGAACTACCGCACTGTACTGTGTCTGCTGCTAATATATAGACTGGTTGATAAAGAGATAGTATACTCGTAACTAGTATGTATGTATAAAGAAAGAAAAAAAAACCACGGTTAGGTGGTATATACAATTATGGACGGGCTGCCGAGTGCCGACACAGAGGTAGCCACAGCCGTGAACTACCGCACTGTACTGTGTCTGCTGCTAATATAGACTGGTTGATAAAGAGATAGTATACTCGTAACTAGTATGTATGTATAAAGAAAGAAAAAAAAACCACGGTTAGGTGGTATATACAATTATGGACGGGCTGCCGAGTGCCGACACAGAGGTAGCCACAGCCGTGAACTACCGCACTGTACTGTGTCTGCTGCTAATATATAGACTGGTTGATAAAGAGATAGTATACTCGTAACTAGTATGTATGTATAAAGAAAGAAAAAAAAACCACGGTTAGGTGGTATATACAATTATGGACGGGCTGCCGAGTGCCGACACAGAGGTAGCCACAGCCGTGAACTACCGCACTGTACTGTGTCTGCTGCTAATATAGACTGGTTGATAAAGAGATAGTATACTCGTAACTAGTATGTATGTATAAAGAAAGAAAAAAAAAACCACGGTTAGGTGGTATATACAATTATGGACGGGCTGCCGAGTGCCGACACAGAGGTAGCCACAGCCGTGAACTACCGCACTGTACTGTGTCTGCTGCTAATATATAGACTGGTTGATAAAGAGATAGTATACTCGTAACTAGTATGTATGTATAAAGAAAGAAAAAAAAACCACGGTTAGGTGGTATATACAATTATGGACGGGCTGCCGAGTGCCGACACAGAGGTAGCCACAGCCGTGAACTACCGCACCGCACTGTACTGTGTCTGCTGCTAATATAGACTGGTTGATAAAGAGATAGTATACTCGTAACTAGTATGTATGTATAAAGAAAGAAAAAAAAAACCACGGTTAGGTGGTATATACAATTATGGACGGGCTGCCGAGTGCCGACACAGAGGTAGCCACAGCCGTGAACTACCGCACTGTACTGTGTCTGCTGCTAATATATAGACTGGTTGATAAAGAGATAGTATACTCGTAACTAGTATGTATGTATAAAGAAAGAAAAAAAAACCACGGTTAGGTGGTATATACAATTATGGACGGGCTGCCGAGTGCCGACACAGAGGTAGCCACAGCCGTGAACTACCGCACTGTACTGTGTCTGCTGCTAATATAGACTGGTTGATAAAGAGATAGTATACTCGTAACTAGTATGTATGTATAAAGAAAGAAAAAAAAACCACGGTTAGGTGGTATATACAATTATGGACGGGCTGCCGAGTGCCGACACAGAGGTAGCCACAGCCGTGAACTACCGCACTGTACTGTGTCTGCTGCTAATATATAGACTGGTTGATAAAGAGATAGTATACTCGTAACTAGTATGTATGTATAAAGAAAGAAAAAAAAACCACGGTTAGGTGGTATATACAATTATGGACGGGCTGCCGAGTGCCGACACAGAGGTAGCCACAGCCGTGAACTACCGCACTGTACTGTGTCTGCTGCTAATATAGACTGGTTGATAAAGAGATAGTATACTCGTAACTAGTATGTATGTATAAAGAAAGAAAAAAAAACCACGGTTAGGTGGTATATACAATTATGGACGGGCTGCCGAGTGCCGACACAGAGGTAGCCACAGCCGTGAACTACCGCACTGTACTGTGTCTGCTGCTAATATATAGACTGGTTGATAAAGAGATAGTATACTCGTAACTAGTATGTATGTATGTATGTATAAAGAAAGAAAAAAAAACCACGGTTAGGTGGTATATACAATTATGGACGGGCTGCCGAGTGCCGACACAGAGGTAGCCACAGCCGTGAACTACCGCACTGTACTGTGTCTGCTGCTAATATAGACTGGTTGATAAAGAGATAGTATACTCGTAACTAGTATGTATGTATAAAGAAAGAAAAAAAAACCACGGTTAGGTGGTATATACAATTATGGACGGGCTGCCGAGTGCCGACACAGAGGTAGCCACAGCCGTGAACTACCGCACTGTACTGTGTCTGCTGCTAATATATAGACTGGTTGATAAAGAGATAGTATACTCGTAACTAGTATGTATGTATAAAGAAAGAAAAAAAAACCACGGTTAGGTGGTATATACAATTATGGACGGGCTGCCGAGTGCCGACACAGAGGTAGCCACAGCCGTGAACTACCGCACTGTACTGTGTCTGCTGCTAATATATAGACTGGTTGATAAAGAGATAGTATACTCGTAACTAGTATGTATGTATAAAGAAAGAAAAAAAAACCACGGTTAGGTGGTATATACAATTATGGACGGGCTGCCGAGTGCCGACACAGAGGTAGCCACAGCCGTGAACTACCGCACTGTACTGTGTCTGCTGCTAATATAGACTGGTTGATAAAGAGATAGTATACTCGTAACTAGTATGTATGTATAAAGAAAGAAAAAAAAACCACGGTTAGGTGGTATATACAATTATGGACGGGCTGCCGAGTGCCGACACAGAGGTAGCCACAGCCGTGAACTACCGCACTGTACTGTGTCTGCTGCTAATATAGACTGGTTGATAAAGAGATAGTATACTACTAATATTATATATACTGGTGGTCAGGTCACTGGTCACTAGTCACACTGGCAGTGGCACTCCTGCAGCAAAAGTGTGCACTGTTTAATTTTAATATAATATTATGTACTCCTGGCTCCTGCTATAACCTATAACTGGCACTGCAGTAGTGCTCCCCAGTCTCCCCCACAATTCTAAGCTGTGTGAGCTGAGCAGTCAGACAGATATATAATATATATATAGATGATGCAGCACACTGGCCTGAGCCTGAGCAGTGCACACAGATATGGTATGTGACTGACTGAGTCACTGTGTGTATCGCTTTTTTCAGGCAGAGAACGGATATATTAAATAAACTGCACTGTGTGTCTGGTGGTCACTCACTATATAATATATTATGTACTCCTGGCTCCTGCTATAACCTATAACTGGCACTGCAGTAGTGCTCCCCAGTCTCCCCCACAATTATAAGCTGTGTGAGCTGAGCAGTCAGACAGATATATATAATATTATATATAGATAATAGATGATGCAGCACACTGGCCTGAGCCTGAGCAGTGCACACAGATATGGTATGTGACTGAGTCACTGTGTGCTGTGTATCGCTTTTTTCAGGCAGAGAACGGATTATAAATAAAACTGGTGGTCACTATCAGCAAAACTCTGCACTGTACTGAGTACTCCTAATGCTCCCCAAAATTAGTAAATCAAGTGTCTCTCTAATCTATTCTAAACGGAGAGGACGCCAGCCACGTCCTCTCCCTATCAATCTCAATGCACGTGTGAAAATGGCGGCGACGCGCGGCTCCTTATATAGAATCCGAGTCTCGCGATAGAATCCGAGCCTCGCGAGAATCCGACAGCGTTATGATGACGTTCGGGCGCGCTCGGGTTAACCGAGCAAGGCGGGAAGATCCGAGTCGCTCGGACCCGTGAAAAAAAACATGAAGTTCTGGCGGGTTCGGATTCAGAGAAACCGAACCCGCTCATCTCTAATTGTTATGAGCCATCTGTTACTGAGGCTCAGTTGTTGTTCATACTGTTAACTGGGTATGGTTATCACAAGTTGTACAGTGTGATTGGTGTGGCTGGTATGAGTCTTACCCTGGATTCCAAATCCTTTCCTTGTTGTGTCAGCTCTTCCGGGCACAGTTTCCTTAACTGAGGTCTGGAGGAGGGGCATAGAGGGAGGAGCCAGTGCACACCAGATAGTACCTAATCTTTCTTTTAGAGTGCCCAGTCTCCTGCGGAGCCCGTCTATTCCCCATGGTCCTTGCGGAGTTCCCAGCATCCACTACGGACTACGAGAAATAGAATTACCGGTGAGTAAATTCTTATTATTTGCCACGTATAGATAGCACCAGTACAAAATAAAAATACATCTATGGTCTGCCTCTTCAAAAAAAAAAAATTACAAAATTTGAATGGGAATCTGCTTCTGTTTCACAGAGCGATCACAAATACCAAATAAATAAAGTAAATAGATTTTACCATGGCGGTTTTTCATCACTGCTCTACCCCGGGATGTGGAAAAGAGGGTGGCATTGGACCAGATTGTCAATTCTCTCCTTTTGCATGGTGTCATTCAGGGCCGGATCTAGACCTTGTGGTGCCCAGGGCGAAAGTTTCTTGTGGCGCCCTCCCCTACAGGTAAAATACATTTGGTGCACGGCGAGGGCGTATGCCCTAAAACAGGGGCGTGGCTTCTTCATAGGGAAGGGGAGTGCCCACAGTTATCCCCCTGTACTTGTGCCCCCAGTAGCAGTGCCCCCAGTTGATTTGTCCCCTGTAGTTGTGCCTCCCTGTAGATTTGCCCCTTGTAGCAGTGCCCCCAGTAGCGTGCCCCTTGTAGCTGTGCCCCCAGTAGCTGTTCCCCCTGTAGTTGTGCCCCATGTAGATCTGCTCCCAGTAGCTGTGCCCCTTGTAGCTGTGCCCTCTGTAGTAATGCCCCCAGTATGTACCCGCTGTAGTAGCGCCACTTTGAAATCCTAAAAGAAAAAATCACAATACTTTCCAGTCTCGCTCCTGCTTCCGGACCGCTGCTGCTACTGTCCCCGGGCGCCAGCTCCTCTCTATGGGAGCGACGTCATGACGTCTGTCCCATAGCAGTGCCGCACTGACATTAGGGGTCAATTTTCACCTCTAGCGTCAGTCAGTGACGCTGGCTGCAGCGGGCGCACACGGCGCTCGCTGCAGCCTGGGAGTGGGGAGGGAGGGTGGATTAGTAGCGGCTCTTGCCACGGCGGCGCTGGCGCCCTCAGGTTAGCGGCGACCCGGGCAAAAAGCCTGCTTGCCCGTGGCAAGAGCCGCTACTGGTGTCATTGCTCAATTCCTCTGCTGGAACAGAGGCTGTGGTTTTACTCCCAACTTATTCCTCGTTCGGAAACCATATGTCTTTTTCAAGCTGATCTTAAATCTTCGTTCCTTGAACACCAGGTTTTGAGTAGATTTTTAAATGGAATCTCTCCAATCAATGATCCACAGCATGGAGGAAATGGCTTCCCTGGATGTCAGGGACGCGTATCTTCACTTTCCAACTTGGGCAAGTCATCATTCTTTCCTTCCAGTTCCTACCTTTTGGTATAGCCATGACTCACCAAGATCATGTCAGTGATGGTGAGCTTGCCTCACAATGAAGGTATCGCAATCATACCTTATTTAGATGATCTTGTGAAGGTTGACTCTGCTTCACAGCTACAAAAGCATCTAGCTTGCACCTAACTTAAAGTACTTCAGGATCAGGGCTGTATCCTGAATTTCAAGTACTCACCTAATACCTTGTCAGTACCTTCAGTGATTGGAGGTGGTCTTTTGAATTCTTTCACCAGTGAATTTTCTTTCCAAAGTTCAAAGCATGGGTCCTACAGAATTTGGTCACAATGATGGGGTCAGTGCCTTGTCCCTCAATCTTGCTGTGCATGAAGTTGTTGGGCACAATGGTCACCTTCAAGACCATTTAGTACACCTCATTCCACTCAAGAGAATTCAAGTGGGAAATTATCTCGTTCTGTCCGACAGCACTTGTCACTCTATCCATTGGTGGCTGATTTCCACTTATTTTCTCCAGGGATGATCCTTGGTCACTCCATATTGGGTCAGTGTGACCACGGATGAGAGTCTCCTAGGTTAGGGTGCCATGACATTAAATATTTTGCTCCAAGGCCTTTGGTCACAATCAGACATGGCTCTTCCAATCAGTTTGCTTGAGCTCTGAGCCATCTTTCTGGCTTTTTTGGGAGTTTACTCCATTCTGGCTGGCCAGCCACTTCGTATTCAGTCAGACAATGCCACAGACATTTATTTCCAGCGCCATTTAGCCGTATTCCACCGTTTCGTCCGCTGGTAGCACAGTACGTTATTAATCTATCAGCTCTCAGGCAAACTCCATTTGAGCCTTTAGATTCAGCATATCTTCAGTTTGTTACTTGGAAGCTGGTCTTCTTTATAAGTATTGCCCTAGCTCGGCGTGTTTCCGAGTTGTGGGTTTGTTTTGCTAGCTTCCTTTTTCGTCTTCCATGACAATAGAGTGGTTCTCTGTACGGTACTTACATTCCAGCCAAAAGTTTTGTCAGTTAAATCAGGAAATTGTCTTTCCATTTTCCCTCCTTCAGCAACTAATTCAGAGATGGAGTCAGCCGCTGCGTTCGCATGAAGCAGGTGCATCCATCGGGTCGGTGCACGCTCAATGGCCATAGTGCATGTACGCAACCCTTCACAATGCGGACTCGTCTCATCTCAGCTGTTAGGGGGCCACTGGCGCTCAACGCAGCCACTCCGACAAACAAAAATGGCGCCAAACTGCCTGCTAGGGCAGCCAGGGGTCGACTTCTTCAAATTGATGCATTCACAATTGTGAACGCATCATGGGATGGGGACACAGAGATGTTGGATGGCCTGTGCTGTGCGGCCCCCACCATGTGAGTAGATGGACGCAGCTCTTGCTGCGGAAGAAAGATCTGCATCCATCTCTGAATAACCCCCTTAACCCGGGACCGGGATGATCTGGCTCTGCTAGACGCAGTCCAAGCTCTGTGGATTTACTTGAACAAGACTTCTGTTTGCACAGATTCACTGCATGTTTTTTACAACACACATGAACGTGGTTGGCCGGCTACAAAGCAGACCATTGCGCATCTGATCAGCTGCGTCATCACTCACGCCTATTCTAGTGTCAGCATATTCCACTAGGAGGGTGGTGTCCTCCTTGGCAGTGTGACACAGGGCTTTGAGGGAACAGGTCTGTCATGCAACTACCTGGTCCTCTGTCTACATGTTTGCTAATTTCTGCTGCGGGGTACACTGGGCTCCACAAGGAATAGCATCGGGGTGTAGAGTAGGATCTTGATCCGAGGCACCAACAGGCTCAAAGCTTTAGACCAGGCATTCCCAACCGCGGTCCTCAAGGCACACCAACAGTGCAGGTTTTAGTGATATCCAGGCTGAAGCACAGATGGTTAAATCAAAATAACTGAGCTACTAATTAAGTCACCTGTGCTGAAGCCTGGATATCGCTAAAACCTGCACTGTTGGTGTGCCTTGAGGACCGTGGTTGGGAAAGCCTGCTTTAGACTGTTCCCAAGATGCACAGCGCCGCCTCCTCTATAACCCCGCCTCCATGCCAGTGAGCTCAGTTTGTAGTTGGTGCCTGCAGTAGCAGGTCACTTAACAGGGGGCTGCTTCAGGCAGCCTATTCTTAGCTTTAACTTTAAAGACAGAAGAGGACCCTACAAAGGGCTGCAGCAGGCTGTGTCTGATAGACGTCTCTGCTGCAGCTCCATCACCCCCAGCGGCGCTGTATACTCCCGCGGTTGCCGGGTCACTACAGCGGAGGCGCCGGCTTCTTCCTCTGTCCTCGCGAGAGTCACACACACGCCGCCATCTCCCGGATTGCGGGGCCGCTGACAAGGGGGAGGTAAGGGGCTTCTGTGCCGCACTTTGCACCGCGATACCACGTGGCCGTAGGAGACGGGCCACACACGCGATGGCGTGGACACAGATTACTGGGCTGATGTTCCACTAGCCACCAGGATGATTCTATATGGGCACAGGTCAGGGGGGACGTTGTACCATTACCCCCCCCCCCCCCCCCCCCGCTTTCTTTACTGCCTGCATGCCCGGTGGGGATGCCAGCTGGGGGAGCAGGCCGGACCTGAGGCCCCTCCCCCCAGCCCCAGGGCGCCATTTCTGCAATGTTTCCGACCTTGAGCTGCATATCTCTCCCTCACTCCTGACCAGCGGCCATCACAGATTGAGCTGAGCTGTTTCTAGGACTGCTGGGGCAAATCCTCCTTTGGGGAACTGCCAGTGCTGTGCTTCCTACAGGGCACTTGAGTATTCTACCTGTCACTGCGACTGTGTTAGTTAAGAAAGAGTGCATACTGTCAGGGTTGTGTGGTACAAACACCCTGTCAGAGGCGGAACTACCGCCAGTGCAACCAGTGCGTTGCACTGGGGCCCGCCACTGTCCAGTGGCCCAAAGCATGTAATGAGTCAAACTGACTCATTACATGCCGCTGTGTGCTGCGGGCAACCGCTGCCCGCAGCACACAGCCGCCCGGACAGAGAGGATCGCAGCGGAACGGTAACGGGGGAGAAGGAGGAGGAGAGAGGTGGAGGAGGGAGCTGCAGTAGCACTTTACTACTGGTTGAGGCGCTGCTGCTGCTGGCCCTCTGCTTCACTATAGGCTGTCTTCCGAGAACAGCCTATAGTGAAGCAGACGGCCAGCAGCAGCAGCGCCTCAACCAGTAGTAAAGCGCTGCTGCGGCTCCCTCCTCCACCTCCCTCCTCCTCCTTCTCTCCTGCCCGGGAATCGTGACCAGAAGCTGCACCGAGGAGCCTGAGCCAGCGGAGAGGGTAAGTATAATCTTTCTTTCTTTCTTTCTTTCTTTCTTTCTTTCTTTCTTTCTTTCTTTCTTTCTTTCTTTCTTTCTTTCTTTCTTTCTTTCTTTCTTTCTTTCTTTCTTTCTTTCTTTCTTTCTTTCTTTCTTTCTTTCTTCCTTTCTTTCCTTCCACAAAAAGGGGGACTGTCTGCCGCAATGTGTAAAAAGGGGGAATCTGCCTGACGCAATGTGTAAAAAGGGGGAATCTGCCTGACGCAATGTGTAAAAAGGGGGATGCTGTCTGCCGCTATGTTTAACAAGGGCACGCTGTCTGCCGTTATGTGTAAAAAGTGTGCGCTGTCTGCCGCTATGTGTAACAAGGGCACGCTGTCTGCCGTTATGTGTAAAAAGGGTACGCTGTCTGCCGCTATGTTTAACAAGGGCACGCTGTCTGCCGTTATTTGTAAAAAGTGCACGCTGTCTGCCGCTATGTGTAAAAAGGTCACGCTGTCTGCCGTTATGTGTAAAAAGAGGAATCTGTCTGCTGTAAGGTGTAAAAGGGTCTCTACCTGGTGTAGTGGTGCAACTGTGCGGCGTAATTTGAATAATGGAGACTACTGTGCACCGTTTTATGAATTGGTATTATTTTGTGGCCACACCACTTCCCCATGAAGCCACGCCACTATGTATTTTTGCGCGCGCCTACGGCGCGCACTGCCCCTGTTTTGCATGCAGGGGTGGGGCTCCGATGCCGTTTCTTGCACACAGTGCTAAAATGTCTAGTTACGGCACTGTTGCTAGGTATCCATTTCTCTGGCCCTGACAGGTCCCCCTCACCAGATCCTCTCCAGGGGTGAGGGGGTGGACTTGGATGGGATGGGGGGCCCAAAGCATTTTGTCGCACCTGGGCCCACCGCTCGCTAGTTCCGCCACTGCACCCTGTGATATACATCCAGTGCTTACTGCGTTTGTTATATCTATTGTTATCACATATAGCCATACTGAGTATTAATTTGTATTGCTAGTCCAGTGCAGTTTATGGTACATATTTCTGCATGGTACGTTTGTGACTATGGGGGTCATTCCGAGTTGATCGCTAGCTGCTTTCGTTCGCTGTGCAGCGATCAGGCAAAAGAAAACCCTGGCACTTCTGCGTATGCGGTGCAGTGCGCACGCACATCGTACTATTACAACGAACGATGTAGTTTCACACAAGGTCTAGCGATGATTTTCAGTCGCACTGCTGGCCGCAGAGTGATTGACAGGAAGAGGGCGTTTCTGGGTGTCAACTGACCGTTTTCAGGGAGTGTTCAAAGAAACGCAGGCGTGCCAGGAAAAACGCATGCGTGGCTGGGCGAATGCAGGGCGTGTTTGTGACGTCAAAACAGGAACTGAATAGTCTGAAGTGATCGCAAGCGCTGAGTGGGTCTAGAGCTACTCTGAAACTGCACAACAATTTTTTGTAGCCACTCCGCGATCCTTTCGTTCGCACTTCTGCTAAGCTAAAATACACTCCCAGTGGGAGGCGGCATAGCGTTTGCACGGCTGCTAAAAACTGCTAGCGAGCGAACAACTCGGAATGACCCCCTATAAACGTATGTGTGCATGTAGCTGCTGCGTGGTTGCCTTATTGCAGGGTATTTCACTCAGCGTGCTATTCTTATATTACTATACCTGTGGGGGCCAAGTGTTTCAGGTTTTCTCTGATAATATAGGTTTGTTTCACAAGATATGCTACTGGAGTATTTTTTACTTGTGAATTATAGTCACCATATGTTCTATTCCTATTGAACTCTTGGTCTGTGCCAGCTTCGGCTGTTTCTCTGAGAGTTCTTACTAGGTATAGTGCTGCTACAAAAAAACAACAACTTTTTGTACCGGGTTGCCCATTACTGTGCGCATTGTTATGTCTGCTACACGTGGCAATGACGTTGGGGCCTCTCCCACACTGCGTGGTAGTGAGGCCACTGACGGAATGGAGGATCATTTAGTGCTGAGAGTTCAGGTTCAGGGGCTTCCTTGCCCCCCAGTGGGTCGGTAGCACTCGGGGCATCACAAGAACCACCTTGGGCTACATTTTTCACATTGTTAAACACGCTTGTAACTAAATTGACGCCCCCTGTGGGACCACCTGTGCCGCTACCACAGATTATGGTCCCCCTGCTGTGAACCCGCCATGGGCGGATCAGATTTCCACTAAGTTACAGCATTTGAACCGATCCATGTCCAAATCTATGGGTCACTCTCGCCCGCATAAGACTAAGTCGTCTTCTAAAAGGGCCATTACCTCCTCCTGATCTGCGGCCTTAACTGACACGTCCTCCGAGGAGGACGGTGCTTATACTGACCCCTCAGACGCTGATGTTTCAGATGGGGAGGGGAAATCGTCCGTGGATGTCTCGGATTTGATTGAGGCGATACAGCTCATTCTTCAGGTGGCTGATGATTCTGAGCCTGAGACTGTCTCCAAGAAACCTGATTAGGTTTAAGTGTAAGAAGGTGGTTAAGCAGGTTTTACCCTACTCTAAACACCTGATTGACATACGTCAGGAATCCTGGGAAAATCCGGGGACAAAGTTTACACCGAATAAGAGACTGTTGGCTCGCTATCCTCTCTCTGCGGAGGTGTGTAAAAATTGGGAAACCTCTCCGCCTGTAGATTCTCATGTGGCGCATATGGTTGTTTCCTCTGCCCTGCCAGTAACTTCCGTCACCTCTCTGAAGGAACCGACAGATCGTCGGGTGGAGGGCTGTTTAAAAGCGATTTATACCCTGTCTGGGGCTGTTCAAAGGCCAACTATTACAGCGACTTGGGCTGCTGTAGCTGTTGAGGTGTGGGCTCAGGAACTCGAGGTGGAACTGCCTTCTGATGCTTCTGAGCATGCTCGACAATGTCTCTCATATGTTGCCACGGCTTCTCTGTACCTTAAGGAGGCGGCCTCTGATGCCGGGGTGCTCGCGGCCAACGCTGCTACTGCGTCCATTTTGGCCAGACGTATCCTTTGGTTGAGATCCTGGTCGGTGGATTTAGAATCCGGTACTTCCTTTCAAGGGAGACATTCTCTTTGGAGAAGACCTCAATAAGATTGTGGCTGACCTGGCTACTGCTAAAACAGCCTGCCTACCTAGCAGAGCCGGATTAAGTCGCTGGGGGGCCCGGGGTACTTAAAACAGTGGGGCCCCTATTCAAGAGAGGAGGAGGAGGACGACCGGGGGGGGGGGTGTCACTCACATACCATCCAGTGAACGAATTGCGCTCCCGTCCCCGCCAACCGCACAGACAGCAGAGCGACGGATCAGCTCTCCAATCATGTATGAATGAAGCAGCCTGCCGCTCAGCCATTGGGGCAGCCTACTTCACTCATACGTTATTGGACAGCTGAGCCGTCCGTGCGTTTCAGTTTTTTGGTCTATTCGACCCCCCAAAAAAAGGCATGGAGAAAACGGTGCAAAACACTGTCGAAAACTCCCGCTATTGGCTACCAAACGGTCGAATAAGTGCCGATTTTCCGACTGTCGGAAAACTCGGCACTAATTGAATATCCCCCTATGCCTCAGACATGGGCACACTAGTCATGAGCATGGCTATATCTGTAGATATTGATATATGTACTGTATACACACACATAGTAAAACACACACATTAGAATACATACATATATATATATATATATATAGAATACACACACACCCATAGAGAAAAAACACCCACACCTACAGCTAAACACACATAGCAAAACACATATATATACACACAAACACACACCCATAGGAAAACACATACACACACACACCCATAGGAAAACAGATATACACATACACAGTGTGTATTACACTCCCATAGCAAAACAAACACACACACAGCTAAACATACACACACAGCTAAACATACACACACAGTCAGCAAAACACACACACCCTTGTATTTACAGTACATGTTTTCTTTATTCACAACTTACTTTGCTGCACCTCCTGGCTCTAGCTCCCTGGCTCCGGCAAGGCTCTTCACTGCAGGGGCTGAGTGCTGACGTCTCCAGTGCACACACTGCTGCCCTGTCAGTGGCTCTCCCTCCTCCCTCCCCCTTCTCCCAGCATGCAGTGTGGACAACACAACACATAGTAACAGAGCCAGCAGGAAACTGATAGCTGCTGCAGCAGCGCGGTGCCGAGTTGAAGGGTGATGAGATCACCCTTCTCACTCACTGGCGTCGTGTTCCGTGTGCAGACTACCTTCTTTGACAGGGCCCACGGCGCAGCGGCAGGCAACGTGTAATGAGTCAGGCTGTCTCATTACACTGCTGCTGGCTGTGGGCCCCTTCATAGCGCTGGGCCTCTGTGCATTGCACTGGCTGCCCTGGCGCAAGTTCCGCCGCTAGTGGTGTGGCAGGGGGCCCTTTTGGGAAGGGGGGCCCGGGGGTACGTATCCCCGGGACCCCCCCCTTAATCCGGCTCTGCTACCTAGTACGGCTCCTTGCGCACAGAAGGCTAAAAGTACTTTCCCTCGGCCCTTTCGTACTCCAGGTAAAGCAAAAGGTCAGGCATACCCAAAGCAAGCCCGTACTTCCAGGCCTGCCAAGCCCAGACCGAAGCGTGCTTGGGCCGCCCGTCAGCCAGCTTCAAAAACTGATAAGCCGGCCGTATGACAGGGCGGGAATCCCAGGGTGGGGGGCCGAGTTCTAGGTTTTACCCAGGAATGGTTGAAGACCACTTTGGATACCTGGGTGAGGGAAGTCGTTGCTCAAGGTTACGCCATACCCTTCAAGAATCGCCCCCCTCATCGATTTTGCCTTACAGATGTGCCTCTGGATCCGGGAAAAGCAAACACGTTGCACTCTGTGGTACATTCTCTCCTGTCCACAGGAGTGATGGTACAGGTGCCTCTGACTCAGAGGGGCAAGGGGTTCTATTCACCACTGTTCCTAGTCCTGAAACCGAACAGGTCCTCGCGGCCCATTCTCAATCTGAAGTCCTTGAACAAGCATGTGCGAATTTCCAAGTTCCGTATGGAAACGCTGTGCTCTATTGTTCTGGCCATGGAGCCTAGGGACTATATGGTCTCCCTGGACATACAGGATGCCTACCTACATATTCCTATTGCAGTATCTCATCAGCAGTACCTACGGTTTGCAGTGGGCAACCTTCATTACCAATTTCGGGCGTTACCTTTTGGTTTGACAACGGCTCAGCGAGTCTTCACCAAGGTTATGGCGGTCATGACGGCCACGCTACGCCGTCAAGGGGTCAGGATACTACCATACCTAGATGATTTGTTGATCCTGGCGAGTTCCCCAAAAGTTCTCCTGTGTTATCTCGATTTGACGATCCAGTGCATGAAAGCCCACGGATTGCTGCCAAACTGGAAGAAATCTTCCCTGGTTCCGGCTCGGAGCATGGTACACCTGAGAGCGTTGTTGGACACCCACAACCAGCGGTTGTTCCTGTCTCAGGAGAAAGTCCTGAAGCTTCAGGACAAGATCCGATGCTTCCTATCCCGTCCGCAAGTGTCGATTCATTCGCGATGCAAGTGCTAGGTCTCATGGTGTCTGCTTTCAACATGGTGGAGAATGCTCAATTCCATTCTCGCCCTCTGCAGAAGTTGTTTCTGTCCAAGTGGGATGGCCTGCCTCACCGGATCAGATCTCACATGATCTCCCTATCTCCGGAGGTCCGTCTGTCCCTGAGCTGGTGGCTTCAGGACCAACGATTGAGCAGGGGCCGTCCCTTCTGGATATCCAACTGGGTCCTGCTGACGACGGATGCCAGTCTAAGAGGTTGGGGCACAGTGTTGGAACAACACTCTCTCCAGGGTCGGTGGACCGAGGAGGAGTCTCTACTCCCGATAAACATTCTGGAATTGCGGGTAGTGTTCAATGCATTGACAATGGCCCACCATCTGATACAGAGCAGACCTGTTCAAGTACAATCGGACAACGCCACCACGGTGGCGTACATCAATCATCAGGGCAGCACTCGAAGCCTCATGGCAATGAGGGAAGTATCAAGGATTCTTCAGTGGGCAGAACGCCATCTGCCGGCCATATCAGCTGTGTTCATTCTGGGGGTTCTGAACTGGGAGGCGGACTATCTCAGTCGTCAGGACGTGCAAGCCGGAGAATGGGTCTACATCGGAGGTGATTCAACTTCTTGTGGACAAGTGGGGTCTCCCAGATGTGGAACTGATGGCGTCTCGACACAATCACAAGGTTCCGGTCTTTGGAGCAAGGACAAGGGATCCTCAAGCAGCGTTCGTGGGTGCTCTGTCAATCCCGTGGAACTTTCGGCTGCCGTATGTGTTCCCTCCGGTGTCACTCCTGCCCAGAGTAATACGGAAGTTCAAGCAAGAAGGAGAAAACCTACTTCTAGTCGCACCAGCATGGCCCAGGCGACACTGGTTCTCCCATCTACAGGGCCTCTCGTTGGATCGTTCCCTTCTACTTCCACAACGACCAGACCTCCTCGTTCAGGGCCCTTGTGTTTACCAGGATTTGGCCCATCTGGCTTTGACGGCATGGCTCTTGAAGCTTCCGTCCTGAGGGCCAAGGGTTTTTCTGAGGTGGTCGTTCAAACTATGTTGAAGGCCCGTAAACCGGCTTCTGCTCGGATATACCATAGGGTCTGGAATGCTTACTTTACTTGGTGTGCGTCTCACAATCATGACGTTTTAAGTTTAGTGCGGCCAAACAATTGGCCTTTCTACAGCAAGGCCTGGATTTAGGCCTGCGTCTGGCCTCCCTCAAGGTTCACATCTCGGCCTTGTCGGTTTGGTTTCAGAGAAAGATCGCTACCCTACCTGATGTCCATACATTCACTCAGGGTGTGCTGAGGATTCAGCCTCCTTATGTGCCACCTGTGGCCCCTTGGGATCTGTCGGTGGTTTTTGAGGTTTTACAAGAGTCCCCGTTTGAGCTTCTTACCTCTGCTGACCTTAAGTGGCTATCCCTTAAGGTGTTGTTTTTGCTGGCTATTGCTTCAGCTAGGAGGGTCTCGGACTTGGGCGCCTTGTCCTATAAGTCCCCCTATTTGATTTTTCATTATGACTGGGTGGTTCTTCGGACACGCCCAGGTTATTTACCCAAGGTGGTGTCTTCTTTCCACCTTAACCAGGAGATTGTGGTTCCGGCCTTTAATTCTCCTGACTTGTCTTCCAAAGAGCGGTCTTTGGATGTGGTACGGGCTCTCCGTATCTATGTGAAGAGAACTTCCTCATTAGGAAATCTGATTCTCTTTTTGCGTAGTTTGGTTTTCACAAACGTGGCTGGCCTGCTTCTAAACAGACATTGGCCAGATGGATTAGAATGGTGATTGCACATGCTTATGTACAGGCTGGTCGTCTGGCTCCTGCTACCATCAAAGCCCATTCTACTCGGTCGGTTGGACCTTCTTGGGTGGCACATCGTGGTGCGACCCTTGAACAATTGTGCAAGGCGGCTACGTGGTCTTTGAGGAACACGTTTATTAGGTTCTATGCCTTTGATACTGCCGCTTCCCAGGATGCTTCCTTTGGACGCCGGGTTCTTGTGCCCGCTACAGTGCATCCCCTCCCATATGGAACTGCTTTAGGACATCCCCGATGTTATTCCTTGTGGAGCCCAGTGTACTCCGCAGCAGAAAACGAGATTTATGGTAAGAACTTACCATTGTTAAATCTCTTTCTGCGAGGTACACTGGGCTCCACAAGGTGCCCACCCTGACGCACTTAGCTTTTTTGGGTTGGTGTTGTCGTAGCCGCTGACACCCTCTCTGGGCGGTGAGTGTGTGGTGTAATTGGCTATGAGCGGTTGTCGTCTCTGGTACCTGCTTACTGCATTGGGCTGGTTAACTAAACTGAGCTTACTGGCATGGAGGCGGAGTTATAGAGGAGGCGGTGCTGTGCATCTTGGGTTATTCCTTATGGAACCCAGTGTACCTCGCAGAAAGAGATTTAACAACGGTAAGTTCTTACCATAAATCTCCTTTTTTACCGTTTTCATGTTTTTCCCTCTAGTGACATCCACTTTGGGCGTAGAGTTCTGCGGTCAGGCAGCCTGAGCGTTCCCTCCCCTGTGGGCGGCTGTTGAAAGTCCCATGGCCCAGGGTCTCCCAGCCTTGCTGCAAGAGGCTAGAGGTTTCTGGTCACTTACCGCTGAATCCTTTTCTCTTAAGCAGGCTGGGGGACACCGCATTGCCCCTTTCACGCTTTTTTGTGCTGGGTCTTTATTCTTGACCTTCTTTTCCCTATTGGTTTGTTTTATTTTTCTGTCAGATTCATTAGGTTACTACTAATCCTTACTGGTCTCTTTTCAAGAAGTACTGGCATTATGGAGCTGCAGGGGGAAGGAGCTTAGGTTTAAAGCTAAAGGTTAATATTCATGTGCCAGCTCCTGCAGTCCAAACCTACTTCCCCATGGCCAGTGTCTCTCAGCCTGCTTTAGGGAAAAGGATTCAACAGTTGGTGACTTCAAATCCTCATATCTGAATTTCAAAATGGCATAAGATATCATACACAATTACTAAAAGCCAAGTGGTTCGTTGCACAGGGTACTTTGCGCATGCGCCAAACATTTGCTGTGCATGTGCAGTACAGGCCTGTGATGGTGGACACAGGACAGCATTAGACTGTCAGTGATTGACAGCCTGATGTCGTTTGGGATGGCGATTGCTTCCGTTTCTCAAAATGGAGGCATGTCGTCAACTTTGCGGGGGGAGGCAAGAATCTCTGTCAGGAAGGCGATTTCCTTGCCTCTTGCTTGGATCTGTGGCGGCCAGCTTGGTGATTCAATGGGTCACGCAGCCAGCTGATGGTGTGGCCTAGTATGCAGCTCAGATCAGTAATGCATGCAGGACACCTCCTGCTGCATTACCATATAAGACCTATTGCTGCTGCTTCAATGTAAGCAGAAGCAGTGATAGCACCTCTGTCCACATCTGAATCAGGCCCAGGGAGTCTACCGCTCAACCCTAACCTAAAGGCACTATAGACAACAGAGGCTCTGGAGTGCTGTCCAGCCCAAATTTCACCCCTCTACGGGGGAAGCAGGGATCAAGCTCAGTGTTCAATGCTTTTGGCAGATCCACAAGAAAGGCAAACCCACAAAGGCTTCAGTATTCACAAAGGCATGATTTGGACTAGTCCAATGGAAATAGAAACTCCAAATCACAGAGCTGTAACTAGACATTTTAGCATCCCGGGCGAGATAGGACACAAACCACTACCACCAACCCCCTCCCGAACAAGCTTTGTGTATAGGCTCAGTTGTAAGTTATGCTGCCTGTACTGCATTACCCACCGCACATACCCCTCACCAAATACACAACCCAACCGCTAAAAAAATATCTCGAATATCCTTCAGTAGCCCCTACCAGACCTGGATTGGCCATAGACCTCACCATGAGTTGTTTTTTTTCCAATGGGCAAACCGTTTTGGCACTGCTGAAATCATATTTGTTATTTAAATATGTGATTTGACCAGTGCTATCAAGAGCCGTCTCTGGCATATGTGGCAGTATTGCCTGGGGTAGGATGAGGAGCCGCTGGCCCAGAGCTCCTCTTACACCTACAGCCACATTTTCACCACCTTCAGCGGATTTTTCAGCACACAGGACAGGTATTGTATGGCAGCCCCCAGCACCAGGCTCACGAGCGGGGAGATGTGCATGGGCGGGATGGCCGAAGTGAAGAGCAGTTGTAAAGAATAGCACAGGCAGAAGCAGGTATGGTAAGTATTTCTTGGTGCTGGAGAATTAGGCCAGATAGAACCAGATGGAGCTGGCGGAGAGGAGATGGGGATACAGAAGATGGCTCTGGGGGCGATGAAATGGAGCTGGAGATGCAGGAGATAGCGGTTGGGGAGAGTTGATGGAGTTTGAGACATAGGAGATGGCACTATCGGAGAAGAGATGGAGCTGGGGTGGGGACACAGGAGATGGCACTATGGGAAAAGAGCTGGAGCTGGGGACACAGGAGATGGAACTACGGACACAGAAGATGGCTGTGTAGAGGAGATGGATCTGGGGACACAGGAGATGGCACATGGAGAGAGTTGATAGAGCTGGGGACACAGGAGATGGCACTGGGGGGGGGGGGAGAGCTGGAGACACAGGAGATGGTACTAGGGGAGAAGATATGGAGCTGGAGAAACAGGAGATGGCACTAGGGGGAAGGAGATGGAGCTGGGGACACAGGAGATGGCACTAGGAAGAAGAGATGGGGCTGGAGACACAGGAAATTTTACACATTACGGCAGGAAAGTGCCCCCATTTTACACATTGCGGCAGGCACGTGTCCCCATTTTACACATCACGGTAAACAAGAGTCCCCAATTTACACATTCCGGCAGACTGCGTCCCCATTTTACATATTACGGCAGGCAAGTGTCCCAATTTTACACATTCCGAAGACAGGTGTCCCCAATTTACACAGTACGGCAGGTGGTGGTGGTGAGGAGGGAGAGAGAGAGGGAGAGGGGCTGACTTACATTTGAAGCGGTTCTTCCCGCTCTTCAGCCGCCTCTCCCTCGTCTGCGCGGCGCCGGCCGGCTTGGCTCCCTCCTCCCGAGTGCCCAGCTCGGGGGGCGGGGTTTCGTGGAATGATGCGATTGCGTCACGACGCAAACGCATCATTCTGCGAAACCCCACCCCCCGAGCTGGGCACTCGGGAGGAGAGGGGGGATTTAGTGCTGAAGAAGTGCAGCGGTGGGCGCCCCGTGCGGTTGCACGGTTCGCCCGCCGCAAGAAACGGCACTGCTGATGGAAGACGTATAACTGTTTCCCCTAGTTACAGTTGCTGTCATTATTCAATTGTTTTAATAATACACTTTTCAGACAGAAAGTCAAATGACCGGGAGAAGCCGTTCTACCTGGTCATTTAATACTGTGGACCATGGAATTCTAATTGAGCGCCTGAAGAATTTCTGTGGTCTGTATGGCAGAGTCCTTAGCTGGTTCAAATCATTTGGCAGTTCAGAGTTTCATCTGTAGTATACTCTTTGCCACCAGTGTCATTGACTCGTGCTTTCCCCCAGGTTTCTATGCTATCTTCCGTGCTTTTTGCAGTGTACATGCTACCACTGGGTGAAATAATCAGACGTCCTGGCCTAGTCTACCACTGCTATGCAGATTGTACACATCTGTACCTGTCCTTTGCTGCAGGTACTGATAACCCAATAACAACCCTAAATGGCTGCCTAGCTGAGCTCCAGGTGTGGGTAAGTGCCAGTTGGCTGAGACTGAACCCTGATAAAACAGAAGTCCTGATGATAGGTCACAGGACAAGACTGCAGCATAGCCAAATGACAGGACTTACACTTGGAGGTTCTTGACTATAAAACACTGTTCATGTGCGGACTCTTGGTTTTGTCCTGGATAGTGGCCTGACATTTAAACATCAGGTGTCAGCCACAATCAAACCATCATTCTGTCATCTGAGGAACATAGCCAGATTCGAGCACTTAATTCCCTCCGATGATCTACCTAAAGTCATACATGCATTTGTATCATCACGCCTAGACTCCTGCAATGCTCTCTACCTTGGTCTCCCAGCAAAAGAATTGCAGATGGTACCAAATGCTGTAGCCAGACTTTTAACCAACCAGCCCCATTCCAGCTTCACAACACCCGTTCTCTACTCCCTCCACTGTCTACCTGTAAGATGGAGAATCATTTTCAAGATTGGCTTGCTCACTTTCAAGGCCCTACATGACCAGGGCCCAAGGTACTTGAAGCAGCCTCTGATTCCTTACTGTCCCACTCGATTACTACGATCTGTAGATGAAGGACTACTAACAGTACCTAGAATCTCCCTGAATTCATCTGGGGGTAGAGCTTTCAACTTTGTGGCTCTGACTCTATGGAACACTCTTCCTTGCAAAGTGCGAGAAGCCTCCACTCTAGAATCCTTCAAAAATAGACTAAAGACTTACCTATTTACTCAAGCATTTCACTAATATCTACTGTTAAGCTTGTTTTGTATTTTGAGTTGTAAAATACGTTGAGTCCTATTAGGAGAAAAGTGCTATATAAATATTATTAAATTATTTTATAATTTGGCGATTAACATGGGTCCTTTTTCTGTGTTAAAGGGTCAACCCGGGTTGGAATTCCCAGGACTTCGCACCAGGAATTTACCAAGGTTCGAGACCCAGGAATTTTGACCTGGGTTTACCTTTGCATACAAACTAAATACCCGTGTTCTACAAATTACCGGTTAGAAATTCTTGACCCGGTAATTTGATTGTCTGTGTGAAAGGTGGGTCAGGCAGCGACCGGCAAAACTGTCCGGCACTCAAATACCAGGTAAATGCCAGGATTTTCAGACATTTCTGTCTGAAAAGGGTATAAGAAACTTGAGTGTCGTGATGTAAAAGGCATATAGTTTCTCAGTATTGGGAGAGAAGCGTGATTGTGGCTGTAGGGTGACTTGTACTCCAGTCACTCCAGCAGAATTCCTAGGGGTATATTTACTAAAGCTTCTAAAATAAGACACGCGGAAGTATTGGCCACAGCAACCAATCAGATTTGGCCTATCATTCTCTAGAATGCAATGCAGAAATTATAGCTAAAATCTGGTTGCTGTAGGCAACACCTCCACTTTTCATTTTTTTTTTTTTTTTAGAAGTTTTAATAAATCTGCCCCCTAGTGTGATACATTGACTGTACCTCTAATTCTAATCCCACACCGCTATTAGGGGGTCATTCAGATCTGATTTCTGCTGTGCGGTTTCGATCAGGACAGCAACAACGGGTATCGCCGGTCAGCAACAGGATGGTGCGAAAAATCCGTTCACTCGGCCGTTTGCAAGGTGATTGACAGGAGGAAGCTGTTTGTGGGTGGTAACTGACTGTTTACTGGGAGTGTCTGGAAAAACGCAGGCGTGCCCAAGCGTTTTAAGAGAGGGTGTCTGACGTCGGCTCCGGCCTCAATCAGCCTGATTCTGGGGGTAATTCACACCTGATCGCTGCTGTACGTTTTTGCTCAGCGGGCGCTCAGATCTGAACTGTGCGTGTGTATGCACCGCAATACGCCGGCGCGTCGCACAACAGCACCAGGCATCGGTGCCTAGCGACGGGATGGTGCTAAAAAAAGATCGCTAGGTGATTGACAGGACGTTGCTGTTTGTGGGTGGCAACTGACTGTTTGACAGGAGTGTCCGGAAAAACGCAGGAGGGACCAGGCGTTTTCAGGGAGGGTGTCTGACGTCAGCTCTGGCCCCAATCAGCAGCAAACAAAACAGTAAGTCCTGGGCTGTGCAGAGACTGCACAAACTGATGTTTGTGCAGCTCTGCTACGAAAGCGATCGCACACCTGCACAGCACTTTACCCCTCCCCCTGTAGGCGGCGACTATCTGTTCTGGGCTGCAAAAAACGCACCCTAGCATTCGGGTCGGAATTACACCCTCTATCGCACTGGAGGAGTAAGTCCTTGGCTGCGCAGAGACTGCAGACACAGAATTGTAGCAGATCGGCATACACATAGCATCGCATACTTGCACGGCGAAAATACACTCTCCCTGTAGGCAGCGACTATCTGAACGCAGGACAGCAAAAAATGCAGCCCAGCGATCAGATCTGAATGACCTCCCTAGTCCTTACTGCAGATCTGGTGCTCAAGAACTCTCTCCTAGAAAAAAATTGTTGATCCGATAACTCCGTGTCATACCTAAAGCGATTGCAGAGCACTGTTTCTTGTCCCAGCAGGGCGACTTTCTATGAAAGTGCTGCATGAAGAATCTCCTGTTCACATCTATATTACATAGAGAGGCTGGGAGTTGAAATTTTTTGCGCCAGTTTTACGCTTTTTTTGGCACACATTTGCGGCGGGATGTAATGGCGTCTGAGTTTACCGGATTTAAGATGAGATGAGATGCTGGCCGAACTCAGACTTTTTTTTAAAACGGCAATCCTTAACAAGGCAAAACCATACCTTGTAAATGATTGCTGCTTTAATAAAAGACAGAGGGGGTAATTCCAAGTTGATCGCAGCAGGAAATTTTTTAGCAGTTGGGCAAAACCATGTGCACTGCAGGGGAGGCAGATTTAACTAGTGCAGAGAGAGATAGATTTGGGTGTGGTGAGTTCAATCTGCAATCTAAATTGCATTGTAAAAATAAAGCAGCCAGTATTTACCCTGCACAGAAACAAAATAACCCACCCAAATGTAACTCTCTTCACATGTTATATCTGCCTCCCCTGCAGTGCACATGGTTTTGCCCAACTGCTAAAAATTTTCCTGCTGCGATCAACTTGGAATTACCCCCAGAGTTCGGCCGGCATCCCGCACCTCCTACAAACTCAGACTCCCTTACATCCTGCTGGTAGTATGTACATATGCTTTGCCCCAAGGTGCTGTGGCTTAATCGTGTTAATAGTAAAATTCTACAACTACAGTATGCAATTTTAAAGTATGTACATAAACCAGTGCCTTTGCCTGGATAGTATTATTGATAAATAATAGTCATATTTGCCACGTATAGATAGCACCAGAACAAAATAAAAATACATCTATGGTCTGCCTCTTCAACAAAAAAAAATTACAAAATTTGAATGGGAATCTGCTTCTGTTTCACAGAGCGATCACAAATACCAAATAAATAAAGTAAATAGATTTGACCATGGCGGTTTTTCATCACTGCTCTACCCCGGGATGTAGAAAAGAGGGTGGCATTGGACCAGATTGTCAATTCTCTCCTTTTGCATGGTGTCATTCAGGGCCGGATCTAGACCTTGTGGTGCCCAGGGCGAAAGTTTCTTGTGGCGCCCTTCCCTCCAGGTAAAATACATTTGGTGCACGGCGAGGGCGCGTGCCCAAAAACAGCGGCGTGGCTTCTTCATAGGGAAGGGGAGTGCCCACAGTTATCCCCCTGTACTTGTGCCCCTTGTAGCTGTGCCCCCAGTAGCAGTGCCCCTTGTAGATGTGCCCCCAGTTGATTTGCCCCCTGTAGTTGTGCCTCCCTGTAGATTTGCCCCTTGTAGCGTGCCCCTTGTAGTTGTGCCCCCAGTAGCTGTTCCCCCTGTAGTTGTGCCCCATGTAGATCTGCTCCCAGTAGCTGTGCCCCCTGTAGTAGTGCCACCAGTATGTGCCCGCTGTAGTAGCGCCGCTTTGAAATCCTAAAAGAAAAAATCACAATACTTTCCAGTCTCGCTCCTGCTTCCGGACCGCTGCTGCTGCTGTCTCCGGGCGCCGGCTCCTCTCTATGGGAGCGACATCATGACGTCTGTCCCATAGCAGTGCCGCACTGACACTAGGGATCAATTTTCACCTCTAGCGTCAATCAGTGACGCCGGCTGCGGCGGGCGCACACGGCGCTCGCTGCAGCCTGGGAGTGAGGAGGAAGGGTGGATTAGTAGCGGCTCTTGCCACGGCGGCGCTGGCGCCCTCAGGTTAGCGGCGACCCGGGCAAAAAGCCTGCTTGCCCGTGGCAAGAGCCGCTACTGGTGTCATTGCTCAATTCCTCTGCTGGAACAGAGGCTGTGGTTTTACTCCCAACTTATTCCTCGTTCGGAAACCATATGTCTTTTTCAAGCTGATCTTAAATCTTCGTTCCTTGAACACCAGGTTTTGAGTAGATTTTTAAATGGAATCTCTCCAATCAGTGATCCACAGCATGGAGGCCAACAAATGGCTTCCCTGGATGTCAGGGACGCGTATCTTCACTTTCCAACTTGGGCAAGTCATCATTCTCTCCTTCCAGTTCCTACCTTTTGGTATAGCCATGACTCACCAAGATCATGTCAGTGATGGTGAGCTTGCCTCACCATGAAGGTATCACAAATATACCTTATTTAGATGATCTTGTGAAGGTTGACTCTGCTTCACAGCTACAAAAGCACCTAGCTTGTGATAAAGCTAAATATTTATCTTATTTAAAACCCTTTAAGAGGCCTAAGAACACTGTACGCTATTGACGTATGGAGTACCGTAAGGGTACGCACGTTGCGTAGCAATCGCTTAGCCGAGGTCGAGACGCTCAAGCGTCACGTTCGCTCACGGCCATGAGATCACAGGCAGGCACGCTATTGGCTGCTGACTAACGTAATGGTTCACTATAGCGTAGCGGACGCTCGGGACCACGAGGAGATCACCAGCGGCGCAGACGCTCACAATGTTAAACCTTTATATCTAAACCATAAACAATGTAATATGCAGTAAAACCTTAGTGTAGAGATAGGGTGTAGATGCAACACAGTGTAACCTTATTAACTTAAAAGCTGTTTGAGCGTCACCGACGCTCTGTGAATACTTAACACTATAATAAATACACAACTACCGGGCTTAGGGTCTAACGCCTTATATGAATGTTATACTTGCAAAAAGAATAATACAGTACAAGGCATACACTACAATATAACATAGACTAACTAACCAGGTAACTACACAGGAAATACAATACAATACTATTACGTTTAAGAGAATACGAGAGAAAGAGGAGAAGAGAGAGAGAGAGAGAGAGATAGAGATATGGCTCAGAACAACAAGAAAGACAATATGATTGCGGAGAAAACTTACGCACAAAGGGGAACGATCGCATGCGCCTCTGGACATCCAGCTCCCGATTATCAGCAATGAGAACCGTTGAAGAGTGAGAGCTGGATGTGATCGGCTTGTCTATTTATGCCCCACACACAATACAATTCAATGGTCCTTACAATCTCATTGTTCATTGGACACAGGAATTCCTCCTCGCATTATAACAAAAGGTCATAGGTTGATTCATACAGGTGGGCTGTGACAATTTCCAACTGCTCAGGTGGGTGGGAAACTAGGTTTCCCGCCGCATGGATAAGTAAGTGCAAATAATAGTAAATGGACATAAACTTCTTATGTCCATAACTATTCGCACGAGCGATTAATTCGCTTCAAACCAACACGGAATATTGCTAATTAAATACTCTTCCGATGGATACTAAACACCACTGTATTACTCCTGTCTGACCCTTCGTATCAAACAAAGAGGGATTTCTCTGTCCACGAACATGCTACATTAACCAAACTTTCAGAATCTATCAAAGGGACCATGATCTACAAAATACATTATATAGTGAAAATATGTAACGATTGAGTCGCACGCTACGAACACATAAACTCTACCGTAAATGCACATACCGCGCGCCTGCGGGTGCCCGCAACAGCGAGTATGTGCACGCACGGGAGAGCGCACGCATGCGCAGCGCGGACCTGTATGAGGTGCAAATATGGCAGTGTGCATCGTGATATTTTTCTGACTTTGACAGTCCACCCTTTGGCAGTCAACAATAACTGCCACTTCCTAAAACATTTCAAAACGAGAAAAATATATGTCAGGGGTTAATACATTTACATGGTTGGGTAGGGGAGGAGAGGAGAAGGTAGGAAAAGGGTATGACCTAGTGAGATAGCAGAAGCATGTGTGTATGAATCCGTGTTTGGGGGTCACGTATCATCGTGCCGTACGTGTTTTAAATCAAGCTTCGAGGTATTGCGAAGTATACATTTGAATTCCTTCTTATCCCGTGGTACGGGTCTGTGGATGGGCTGTCAAACTTTACCGAGCTCTCTTCGGCTGTGGTTGTAACAAAATGGGGAGCACATTTTAGTTGATGATACATGAATGGGGGAATATGTGATTGCTGATATCTGTGCCTGTATTCCCTATCGACTATGTGTGTAATTACCTGAAGGTTGTAGAGATGAAGAAAAGACATAATTACGGTAAATGCAGTGGTATTCTATGTCAGGTAAATGAACATTTGTCGGTTGAAGTCTTGTTCGGTGTCTGTTGAATGCAGTCTTCTTTGTGCTTTTGCCAAAAGGCGTGTGGGCAAAAAGCTTTGTCAATGTCCATAGACTTACAAAAGTGTTAGGCTAGCGTAATTTTAAAATTTCTAGGGAAACTGGGGGTCTATGGCAAAGTTCATCAAATATCTGTGTATAAGGTTGTCAAAACTTCTTCTTTAATCCATCAGTTGTCTGTATACAGGATCATCAAATTCCTCGTCCAAGTGGGTCTTTTTACCTTGGAGAAAACGGAAAAACAGGTGAAAGAAACGGACCGTAGAAATCGCATTTTCATCACATCAGTGTTTCTACATTTGGGTCATAAATCAAATCCATTGGAATTACAATTTCCTCACTCCTTAAACTCATTATCCTAGTACTACGTTTGCACTTCATTAAAGCCTGTCCGCATCTAAATATCAAGCCAATCGTTATGATAACACCTAAGATACATAGGAGAAACTTCCCTACATCCGTTATGACTCCTTGAGCCCATTCTCCTAAACCAGAGAACCAATTTCGCGGGTTCAACCATGACACCCAACCAGTCAGCTCATTACCTACAGCAGCAAGAGTGAGATTGTGTCTCCTGCGAAATTCCCACTTCAGTTGGAGAATATCGTCCATCTTTTGGTCTATGACCTCGACCGGGTCCTCGGTACTATTTGTAATATATGTGCAACATTTCACGCCGTACTGCGTTGCCAGTGTGACACAATATCCACCTGTCACTGCCGTGAGATAATTGAGAATCATTCTATGCTGAACTAGTTCTGTTTTATAAGCTTGAAGTTCTCTTCCAGTATACCTAAACGTGTCATCATACATCTCTGTGATATTATCTAACAAATTTGCGAGCGCAGATATGTATTTATAATTCAACACTCCTCTGGCGGTGCGAGTGATGTCTAACGCGATTAGAAACTGAATCCCGGTGGATTCATGGATCATGTCAGAGGCCGGATGCTCTGTTCTTTCTATCAGGTGCCGTTTAACTACGTGCTCGTAGTGGGTGTGAGTATAAGGAGCTTGGGCAACACGGTGTATATCTTTTCATTTTGGCATGTGATACAGTCATTACTTCAGGCAGTACTTTTCCAATATAACACAATCCTTCAGAGTTTGGGGCAAGCCGCCTTCCTCCCGCAAATGAAATATGCATCATCGGGGAGAACATATGGGACGGAGTAGGACATAACCATATTACACATCTTCCATGTGAAATTTCCTAACCCTAATTCTCCCATCTGTCTAGTACACGTATCAGCTTGTACGATATGTGCACAGTATCCTGGTGATACCTCTCCAACTCTCGTAATCCTACTTCCTAGGGTATACCTATATCGGAAAGATTTTCCTCTACTGGCTATGTGGCGTATAAGCTCTGTATCTGTAGGCATTCTATCTGCTCTATATGAAAAGGTCATGGTTTGGTTACTCCATGACACTTCCCAATTTCCCGGCTTTCGGGGATTGGAAATGTTAAAACATATTAGGGATCTATCCACATGATATTGGTGGAGCTTCAAACTAAGAGGACTGGAGATATTAAACCTCCTGTCCACCGGCCTCCCACCACTTAGCTCAAGTACCTCACCTATCGTTAAAGGAAATGGTACTAGTCCTGATTTGCTATGACCTTGAGGTACTTGAGAGCATACCCAACAATCTGTTTGATTTAACACACTACCCACTAAGGAGTGATAGTCACCCCATGGATGCCGGTCCATGTGGATATTAAAACTGGACTGACATTTCTTGATGCACCCATCCTCAACTATCACAGTGTCTACAGATACAGTTCTTTTCTCAGCTAACAATCCTTCACAATGTTTACAAATAACATGGCTGCTAGATCGTTTCCGGTACTCGCCTTTTGCTTGGTGGTTGTGTTGCTATTGGAAATTTACACCTCTGTCTCAGTCATCGGAACCTTTCTGGATCCTTTCTCGACCTCACTGGTATTCTCACCGAAACAGACTGCTCTGGTCAACATCATGGTCAACAGGAAAATCCATATCACAGTCTCTTGGGGCAAGTCCATCTTACAGGAGGAGAAAAGAAGAAATTTGTAGTGGGGGTACAGAAAAACAGTTTGAGGGGGAGAGAAACTTGTTACGATAATAAGTTCTCTAGTCTTGTTGTTCTTCTTGTTCTGCTGTCATCTCAAAGGTGCTGTCTCTCAGTCTTCCAAACGAACATTCCGGTGATGCAATATTCCTTCCAAACCAGCGATCTTTCTGTAAGGAGCAAAAAATCTTGCATTACCATTTGTCTAACTGAGGTGTGACATACCATCTTTAAAACATAAAAACATGAGTGAGAAGAGGGAGAGGAAAAAAAACAACAAGAGAGAGAGAACCGTTCACATATGTATGTATGTATATATATATATATATATATATATATATATATATAACATAACACATCAATAAACAACAGAAAAAAAACATTTTTCAAACATAAACATTTTTAAAACATTGTCAGATCATCAGGCTGTCATATCTACATGTCCAATGGTTTCCTTGCGCAGTCCCTCCCCCCAGCACCTCCATACTCCTCCCTCTGTATCTGGCCAGGATACATTGATGCGGATAGGTCATGCTGGGGTTTGGTAGACTTCTGCAAAGACCAAGCAGACATGCAATGTTTGAGTCCTACCAATAATTGTCAGAGATGGGGAGAGAAAAAGAAACATTCCACAGATACATTTACAACGTTTCACCCGGTCATTCCTGTGTCTTCAGGGAATGACCTCCCAATTTATTAACTATAACCTCAGGCTTACCATGAGTCCTAATGATCACCTTTCCTGACTACATATCATGAGTGTGGGCCAAAATTTTCCTCCCTGATTATAACTTGGTGTGTCCTAACTTTTTCTCATTTTCATGTCTAGGGGGTCTGACTTTATGTGGGCTGTTGCAGTTGCTGGGATAATGCCCTTCTCTTTTACAAAGGTAACAAACCCTGGGTTTCCTCCAAGTGTCAATGACCTGATGTCTTGGTTGATTTGATGCCTCCTCAAACGCTCGGATGCTCATCGCCATCAACCGTTTTCCCTGTGCTTCCCTGATTCCTTGGATACCATGATTATGTCGTTGTCTAGGGGGCTGATGTGACTTTTGTCTACTTCCTGATCTACAATCTCTTGCAAAATGACCTTCCTTCTGGCAATTGTAACAGATTTCCACATTTAAATTTCTCGCAGGGGTTTGGGGCTTATGCTGGAGTGGTCTTGTGGTTAGGGCCTGTATACTTGCGGCCATTAATTTATCACTTTGTGACTCTCTGTATCTGGTGATATTTCGATCAATATCAATAGCGGCCTCTCTTAATGCGGCCACTGAGATATTTCTCCAGTTTGGGTTGGTGGTCTGTACCCTTGTTCTCAATACCTCCTTTAAACCATTCATTAATACCTTAACCGCTATTTCTCTATGCTGTGCGCATGTTTTGATGTCTGTGATCCCAGTTTTCCTAGCCATTACTTGCAGTGCTCGATTGAAATAATTGGAAATACTTTCCCTTTCGTTTTGTCTTATGGAGAAGATTTCATTCCACTTGACAACGGCAGGGAAATATACTTCCAACTGTTGGTTTATCTGCTTAATACATTCCTGATTGTGTTCCTCCGTTTGAGGTACTTCTGTGTCTAATTGGCAATCAGTAATAAATTTTGCAGGGTCAACACTGGAGGGCAAACATGCCCTCAGCACAGTCCGCCAATCTTTGTTGGTGGGTTCTGTTGAGTTTCCTAGTTCTTTAATGAACCTTTGACATGCGACTAGATTTTTCCTTGGATCAGGAAATTCGGACATAATTGATCTCAATTCGGTCCGGGACCAGGGACAGCGCATTGCACTGTCCTGGACGGGAATGGTTCCCTGATCGTCAGTCTTCCCATTGGGGACTGTGATCACCCTGACAGGACTAAACTCAATTACATCACCTTGTTTTGGTCTTACAATATGGGGTACATTTGTTTGTGCGTGATATAAAACATTGTACGTACCTGTGGACACGACCTCACCTGACCCTCCGTTAGGGGGTTTGATTATTGCCTTTACCGATTTGGTCGCGTCCACCTGGATGTCTTGTGTGATGGCTGCTGGAAGAGGTGCCGACATCGTGTTGGGTTCACTTTCTTGCTCGTATTCCTGAGGGAAGTTTGAGGGAAATTCCTGAGGGTGCAATTTGCACGGGTTAATAGTTGTACATTTAACAGCATTACAATTATCATTGTTATGTTTATTACACTTATTCTTATCATCTATACTACAGTTGCTAAGTGCGTTTTTATTGTTCAACATTGTGCCTTTCTCCGCAACCATAATCCTCTCCATTGCCACATCTCTCCTCCCAAGATGAGTCAGATATGTCAGTTAGCTCTCTTTGCATTTCACTTTCCTGTTGCCATAATTTTAAACAATCATAATGTTTGATCCGTCTCTTTGCTGGTTTAATGAGACATATCCTTCTCCTTAAATTCATTAACACTTCTGGGCTAAAGCTACCTATTCTTGGGAATTTCTCCCCGTCATGTACAGTCATTCTTTCCCATTCATCACATAAAACCTCTGTGTGTGAACCGTATTTTTCACACATTACATACCTTGCCGACCCGATTGGTCGGTTTACTAAATCAACCCGAACCGAGGTTGATCGCCCCCTACCTGAACAACTGGCCCCCATAACTTGCAGGTGTTGCTTTTCTTCAGCGAACCCTTACAAAAACCAAGATGTCCGGGGCAGGCTGGCGGTGAAGTTTACCGAGTACTCCACTCACTTCTCGCCCACGTTGGCCAGTAACACAATCACTGTATCCAGAGCTGTTGTACCCAACCTAGGGCTCCTGTGAACCTTTATTTACTGGGGCGCGTTCCCCAGCAAGTATCGGTTGTTGGATAGTTCCTGAGTGACCAGCGAACTTCCCTTAAAATAAAAAAAATTTCACAAATCACGTTAAAATGTACAAATAGCGTTTATGACCTTCGTACGCAAAATGGTACCGGTCAGGTTTACTAATGCACACAATTACGTGCGGTACAATCGTTCAGCACATAAGCAACTAATCTTATGTGCGGAGCGACCAGTGGAATCGAAAATTACGGCTGCGAATTCCTTCAGCCAGAGCTTAATGGCCTATATGGGTTCCGCACCAACCCTTCTTGGTGTTGTGCTACTTGTCTCTATAGCGGACTTCCTTGTCTGCTGTACCTGGACCTCCTGGTCTGTTATGAGACCTCCTGGTCTGTTACAGTATGACCTCCTGGTCTGCTACACTCTAATGCTCAAATTTTATGTTTAACCAGGGATGCCTCCCTAGCCACCATGCACGTCACTTACATGTATGTACCTCCACGAGAACTCGATACTTTTCTCGTGGTTCAACCTCAAAATTGTATAATTGTGTAACACTCACTCACCACATGTACACTTTTGTTTCTATTTCTATTTCTGCGCAGAAATTTTCTTTAAGCCAGATGTGTTGTAAATTTGGAGAAGGATCTGTTAATTTAAATTTCGGATATTAAAATAGATTTGCGCTATTTATCGCCTGTTGCGCTATTTATCGCCTGTTAAAAAAATCAACACTATCGTGTGACTTGAGTTACGTGGGCGTACCCAGACGCTCCGTTGCGTAATTTACGCTGCGTGCGTCGGCCTTTGCGTACGCGAGTCTCAGCCCTTTGTTAGAGACACGTGTACACAAAACCAATGTCCACCGTAACACAACTAACACGTTTATCAATGTAGATGATCCTTGATCCTCTACTGAACACCACGCCAATCTCTCCTTGTATTTTTAGGTAGAGTTACATGTGCGCTTTACACTTTATCCCTTAATGCATTACTTTTACACTTTTAACTATGAAATAGCGACAAATCTCTCTTAGCACGTTTTATCAATTATAAAATGGCAAACAGGAGAGTGATATGAAAATACACGAATGAAAAAGAAATGCAGATATGTGCGTGTGTACGCAAGACAGAAATAAACAGTTTTAAAAGACACTAGCGTGTCGTTCTTACCTCCGGTTCCGGATTCCTTCAGCACCCTTTACTAAGCGAAGCAGACGCTTATCCTGTCAGCACTGCGAAGAATATGATCTCCCGCCCTTTGCTGATGGATAATGTCTGCTGAAATTACCTAGCAGAGATATGTGAAGGACAGGACGAGCCGCCAATTGATAAAGCTAAATATTTATCTTATTTAAAACCCTTTAAGAGGCCTAAGAACACTGTACGCTATTGACGTATGGAGTACCGTAAGGGTACGCACGTTGCGTAGCAATCGCTTAGCCGAGGTCGAGACGCTCAAGCGTCACGTTCGCTCACGGCCATGAGATCACAGGCAGGCACGCTATTGGCTGCTGACTAACGTAATGGTTCGCTATAGCGTAGCGGACGCTCGGGACCACGAGGAGATCACCAGCGGCGCAGACGCTCACAATGTTAAACCTTTATATCTAAACCATAAACAATGTAATATGCAGTAAAACCTTAGTGTAGAGATAGGGTGTAGATGCAACACAGTGTAACCTTATTAACTTAAAAGCTGTTTGAGCGTCACCGACGCTCTGTGAATACTTAACACTATAATAAATACACAACTACCGGGCTTAGGGTCTAACGCCTTATATGAATGTTATACTTGCAAAAAGAATAATACAGTACAAGGCATACACTACAATATAACATAGACTAACTAACCCGGTAACTACACAGGAACTACAATACAATACTATTACGTTTAAGAGAATACGAGAGAAAGAGGAGAAGAGAGAGAGAGAGAGAGATAGAGATATGGCTCAGAACAACAAGAAAGACAATATGATTGCGGAGAAAACTTACGCACAAAGGGGAACGATCGCATGCGCCTCTGGACATCCAGCTCCCGATTATCAGCAATGAGAACCGTTGAAGAGTGAGAGCTGGATGTGATCGGCTTGTCTATTTATGCCCCACACACAATACAATTCAATGGTCCTTACAATCTCATTGTTCATTGGACACAGGAATTCCTCCTCGCATTATAACAAAAGGTCATAGGTTGATTCATACAGGTGGGCTGTGACAATTTCCAACTGCTCAGGTGGGTGGGAAACTAGGTTTCCCGCCGCATGGATAAGTAAGTGCAAATAATAGTAAATGGACATAAACTTCTTATGTCCATAACTATTCGCACGAGCGATTAATTCGCTTCAAACCAACACCGGAATATTGCTAATTAAATACTCTTCCGATGGATACTAAACACCACTGTATTACTCCTGTCTGACCCTTCGTATCAAACAAAGAGGGATTTCTCTGTCCACGAACATGCTACATTAACCAAACTTTCAGAATCTATCAAAGGGACCATGATCTACAAAATACATTATATAGTGAAAACATGTAACGATTGAGTCGCACGCTACGAACACATAAACTCTACCGTAATTGCACATACCGCGCGCCTGCGGGTGCCCGCAACAGCGAGTATGCGCACGCACGGGAGAGCGCACGCATGCGCAGCGCGGACCTGTATGAGGTGCAAATATGGCAGTGTGCATCGTGATATTTTTCTGACTTTGACAGTTGCACCTAACTTAAAGTACATCAGGATCAGAGCTGTATCCTGAATTTCAAGTACTCACCTAATACCTTGTCAGTACTTTCAGTGATTGGAGGTGGTCTTTTGAATTCTTTCACCAGTGAATTTTCTTTCCAGAGTTCAAAGCATGGGTCCTACAGAATTTGGTCACAATGATGGGGTCAGTGCCTTGTCCCTCAATCTTGCTGTGCATGAAGTTGTTGGGCACAATGGTCACCTTCAAGACCATTTAGTACACCTCATTCCACTCAAGAGAATTCAAGTGGGAAATTCTCTCGTTCTGTCCGACAGCACTTGTCACTCTATCCATTGGTGGCTGATTTCCACTTATTTTCTCCAGGGATGATCCTTTGTCACTCCATATTGGGTCAGTGGGACCACAGATGAGAGTCTCCTAGGTTAGGGTGCCATGACATTAAATATTTTGCTCCAAGGCCTTTGGTCACAATCAGACATGGCTCTTCCAATCAGTTTGCTTGAGCTCTGAGCCATCTTTCTGGCTTTTTTGGGAGTTTACTCCATTCTGGCTGGCCAGCCACTTCGTATTCAGTCAGACAATGCCACAGACATTTATTTCCAGCGCCATTTAGCAGTTTTCCACCGTTTCGTCCGCTGGTAGCACAGTACGTTCTTAATCTATCAGTTCTCAGGCAAACTCCATTTGAGCCTTTAGATTCAGCATATCTTCAGTTTGTTACTTGAAAGCTGGTCTTCCTTATAAGTATTGCCCTAGCTCGGCGTGTTTCCGAGTTGTGGGTTTGTTTTGCTAGCTTCCTTTTTCGTCTTCCATGACAATAGAGTGGTTCTCTGTACGGTACTTACATTCCAGCCAAAAGTTTTGTCAGTTAAATCAGGAAATTGTCTTTCCATTTTCCCTCCTTCAGCAACTAATTCAGAGATGGAGTCAGCTGCTGCGTTCGTATGAAGCAGGTGCATCCATCGGGTCGGTGCACGCTCAATGGCCATAGTGCATGTACGCAACCCTTCACAATGCAGACTCATCTCATCTCAGCTGTTGGGGGGCCACTGGCGCTCAACGCAGTCACTCTGACAAACAAAAATGGCGCCAAACTGCCTGGTAGGGTCGACTTCTTCAAATTGATGCATTCACAATTGTGAACGCATCATGGGATGGGGACACAGAGATGTTGGATGGCCTGTGCTGTGCGGCCCCCACCATGTGAGTAGATGGACGCAGCTCTTGCTGCGGAAGAAAGATCTGCATCCATCTCTGAATAACCCCCTTAACCCGGGACCGGGATGATCTGGCTCTGCTAGACGCAGTCCAAGCTCTGTGGATTTACTTGAACAAGACTTCTGTTTGCACAGATTCACTGCATGTTTTTTACAACACACATGAACGTGGTTGGCCGGCTACAAAGCAGACCATTGCGCATTTGATCAGCTGCGTCATCACTCACGCCTATTCTAGTGTCAGCATATTCCACTAGGAGGGTGGTGTCCTCCTTGGCAGTGTGACACAGGGCTTTGAGGGAACAGGTCTGTCATGCAACTACCTGGTCCTCTGTCTACATGTTTGCTAATTTCTGCTGCGGGGTACACTGGGCTCCACAAGGAATAACATCGGGGTGTAGAGTAGGATCTTGATCCGAGGCACCAACAGGCTCAAAGCTTTAGACTGTTCCCAAGATGCACAGCGCCGCCTCCTCTATAACCCCGCCTCCATGCCAGTGAGCTCAGTTTGTAGTTGGTGCCTGCAGTAGCAGGTCACTTAACAGGGGGCTGCTTCAGGCAGCCTATTCTTAGCTTTAACTTTAAAGACAGAAGAGGACTCTACAAAGGGCTGCAGCAGGCTGTGTCTGATAGACGTCTCTGCTGCAGCTCCATCACCCCCAGCGGCGCTGTATACTCCCACGCCGCGGTTGCCGGGTCACTACAGCGGAGGCGCCGGCTTCTTCCTCTGTCCTCGCGAGAGTCACACACACGCCGCCATCTCCCGGATCGCGGGGCCGCTGACAAGGGGGAGGTAAGGGGCTTCTGTGCCGCACTTTGCACCGCGATACCACGTGGCCGTAGGAGACGGGCCACGCACGAGATGGCGTGGACACAGATTACTGGGCTGATGTTCCACTAGCCACCAGGGTGGTTCTATATGGGCACAGGTCAGGGGGGACGTTGTACCATTACCCCCCCCCCCCCCCCCCCCCGCTTTCTTTACTGCCTGCATGCCCGGTGGGGTTGCCAGCAGGGGGAGCAGGCCGGACCTGAGGCCCCTCCCCCCAGCCCCAGGGCGCCATTTCTGCAATGTTTCCGACTTTGAGCTGCATATCTCTCCCTCACTCCTGACCAGCGGCCATCACAGATTGAGCTGAGCTGTTTCTAGGACTGCTGGGGCAAATCCTCCTCTGTGGAACCGCCTGACTGCCAGTGCTGTGCTTCCTACAGGACACTTGAGTATTCTACCTGTCACTGCGACTGTGCTAGTTAAGAAAGAGTGCATACTGTCAGGGTTGTGTGGTACAATCACCCTGTGATATACATCCAGTGCTTACTGCGTTTGTTATATCTATTGTTATCACATATAGCCATACTGAGTATTACTTTGTATTGCTAGTCCAGTGCAGTTTATGGTACATATTTCTGCATGGTACGTTTGTGACTATGGGGGTCATTCCGAGTTGATCGCTAGCTGCTTTCGTTCGCTGTGCAGCGATCAGGCAAAAAAAAAACCCGGCACTTCTGCGTATGCGGTGCAGTGCGCACGCGCATCGTACTATTACAACGAACGATGTAGTTTCACACAAGGTCTAGCGATGCTTTTCAGTCGCACTGCTGGCCGCAGAGTGATTGACAGGAAGAGGGCGTTTCTGGGTGTCAACTGACCGTTTTCAGGGAGTGTTCAAAAAAACGCAGGCGTGCCAGGAAAAACGCATGCGTGGCTGGGCGAACGCAGGGCGTGTTTGTGACGTCAAAACAGGAACTGAATAGTCTGAAGTGATCGCAAGCGCTGAGTGGGTCTAGAGCTACTCTGAAACTGCACAAAATTTTTTTGTAGCCGCTCTGCGATCCTTTCATTCGCACTTCTGCTAAGCTAAAATATACTCCCAGTGGGAGGCGGCATAGCGTTTGCACGGCTGCTAAAAACTGCTAGCGAGCGAACAACTCTGAATGACCCCCTATATACGTATGTGTGCATGTAGCTGCTGCGTGGTTGCCTTATTGCAGGGTATTTCACTCAGCGTGCTATTCCTATATTACTATACCTGTGGGGGCCAAGTGTTTCAGGTTTTCTCTGATAATATAGGTTTGTTTCACAAGATATGCTACTGGAGTATTTTTTACATCTGAATTATAGTCACCATATGTTCTATTCCTATTGAACTCTCGGTCTGTGCCAGCTTCGGCTGTTTCTCTGAGAGTTCTTACTAGGTATAGTGCTGCTACAAAAAAACAACAACAACTTTTTGTACCGGGTTGCCCATTACTGTGCGCATTGTTATGTCTGCTACACGTGGCAATGACGTTGGGGCCTCTCCCACACTGCGTGGTAGTGAGGCCACTGACGGAATGGAGGATCATTTAGCGCTGAGAGTTCAGGTTCAGGGGCTTCCTTGCCCCCCAGTGGGTCGGTAGCACTCGGGGCATCACAAGAACCACCTTGGGCTACATTTTTCACATTGTTAAACACGCTTGTAACTAAATTGACGCCCCCTGTGGGACCACCTGTGCCACTACCACAGATTATGGTCCCCCTGCTGTGAACCCGCCATGGGCGGATCAGATTTCCACTCAGTTACAGCATTTGAACCGATCCATGTCCAAATCTATGGGTCACTCTCGCCCGCATAAGACTAAGTCGTCTTCTAAAAGGGCCATTACCTCCTCCTGATCTGCGGCCTTAACGGACACGTCCTCCGAGGAGGACGGTGCTTATACTGACCCCTCGGATGCTGATGTTTCAGATGGGGAGGGGAAATCGTCCGTGGATGTCTCGGATTTGATTGAGGCGATACAGCTCATTCTTCAGGTGGCTGATGATTCTGAGCCTGAGACTGTCTCCAAGAAACCTGATTAGGTTTAAGTGTAAGAAGGTGGTTAAGCAGGTTTTACCCTACTCTAAACACCTGATTGACATACGTCAGGAATCCTGGGAAAATCCGGGGACAAAGTTTACACCGAATAAGAGACTGTTGGCTCGCTATCCTCTCTCTGCGGAGGTGTGTAAAAATTGGGAAACCTCTCCGCCTGTAGATTCTCATGTGGCGCATATGGTTGTTTCCTCTGCCCTGCCAGTAACTTCCGTCACCTCTCTGAAGGAACCGACAGATCGTCGGGTGGAGAGCTGTTTAAAAGCGATTTATACCCTGTCTGGGGCTGTTCAAAGGCCAACTATTGCAGCGACTTGGGCTGCTGAAGCTGTTGAGGTGTGGGCTCAGGAACTCGAGGTGGAACTGCCTTCTGATGCTTCTGAGCATGCTCGTCAATATCTCTCATATATTGCCACGGCTTCTCTGTACCTTAAGGAGGCGGCCTCTGATGCCGGGGTGCTCGCGGCCAACGCTGTTACTGCGTCCATTTTGGCCAGACGTATCCTTTGGTTGAGATCCTGGTCGGTGGATTTAGAATCCGGTACTTCCTTTCAAGGGAGACATTCTCTTTGGAGAAGACCTCAATAAGATTGTGGCTGACCTGGCTACTGCTAAAACAGCCTGCTACCTAGTACGGCTCCTTCCGCACAGAAGGCTAAAAGTACTTTCCCTCAGCCCTTTCGTACTCCAGGTAAAGCAAAAGGTCAGGCATACCCAAAGCAAGCCCGTACTTCCAGGCCTGCCAAGCCCAGACCGAAGCGTGCTTGGGCCGCCCGTCAGCCAGCTAAAAAAACTGATAAGCCGGCCGTATGACAGGGCGGGAATCCCAGGGTGGGGGCCGAGTTCTAGGTTTTACCCAGGAATGTTTGAAGACCACTTTGGATACCTGGGTGAGGGAAGTCGTTGCTCAAGGTTACGCCATACCCTTCAAGAATCGCCCCCCTCATAGATTTTGCCTTACAGATGTGCCTCTGGATCCGGGAAAAGCAAACACGTTGCACTCTGTGGTACATTCCCTCCTGTCCACAGGAGTGGTGGTACAGGTGCCTCTGACTCAGAGGGGCAAGGGGTTCTATTCACCACTGTTTCTAGTCCCGAAACCGAACAGGTCCTCGCGGCCCATTCTCAATCTGAAGTCCTTGAACAAGCATGTGCGAATTTCCAAGTTCCGTATGGAAACGCTGCGCTCTATTGTTCTGGCCATGGAGCCTAGGGACTATATGGTCTCCCTGGACATACAGGATGCCTACCTACATATTCCTATTGCAGTATCTCATCAGCAGTACCTACGGTTTGCAGTGGGCAACCTTCATTACCAATTTCGGGCGTTACCTTTTGGTTTGACAACGGCTCAGCGAGTCTTCACCAAGGTTATGGCGGTCATGACGGCCACGCTATGCCGTCAAGGGGTCAGGATACTACCATACCTAGATGATTTGTTGATCCTGGCGAGTTCCCCAAAAGTTCTCCTGTGTCCTCTCGATTTGACAATCCAGTGCACGAAAGCCCACGGATGGCTGACCAACTGGAAGAAATCCTCCCTGGTTCCGGCTCGGAGCATGGTACACCTGAGAGCGTTGTTGGACACCCACAACCAGCGGTTGTTCCTGTCTCAGGAGAAAGTCCTGAAGCTTCAGGACAAGATCCGATGCTTCCTATCCCGTCCGCAAGTGTCGATTCATTCGCGATGCAAGTGCTAGGTCTCATGGTGTCTGCTTTCGACATGGTGGAGAATGCTCAATTCCATTCTCGCCCTCTGCAAAAGTTGTTTCTGTCCAAGTGGGATGGCCTGCCTCACCGGATCAGATCTCACATGATCTCCCTATCTCCGGAGGTCCGTCTGTCCCTGAGCTGGTGGCTTCAGGACCAACGATTGAGCAGGGGCCGTCCCTTCTGGATATCCAACTGGGTCCTGCTGACGACGGATGCCAGTCTAAGAGGTTGGGGCACAGTGTTGGAACAACACTCTCTCCAGGGTCGGTGGACTGAGGAGGAGTCTCTACTCCCGATAAACATTCTGGAATTGCGGGTAGTGTTCAATGCATTGACAATGGCCCACCATCTGATACAGACCAGACCTGTTCAAGTACGATCGGACAACGCCACCACGGTGGCGTACATCAATCATCAGGGCAGCATTCGAAGCCTCATGGCAATGAGGGAAGTATCAAGGATTCTTCAGTGGGCAGAACGCCATCTGCCGGCCATATCAGCTGTGTTCATTCTGGGGGTTCTGAACTGGGAGGCGGACTATCTCAGTCGTCAGGACGTGCAAGCCGGAGAATGGGTCTACATCCGGAGGTGTTTCAACTTCTCGTGGACAAGTGGGGTCTCCCAGATGTGGAACTGATGGCGTCTCGACACAATCACAAGGTTCCGGTCTTTGGAGCAAGGACAAGGGATCCTCAAGCAGCGTTCGTGGATGCTCTGTCAATCCCGTGGAACTTTCGGCTGCCGTATGTGTTCCCTCCGGTGTCACTCCTGCCCAGAGTAATACGGAAGTTCAAGCAAGAAGGAGAAAACCTACTTCTAGTTGCACCAGCGTGGCCCAGGCGGCACTGGTTCTCCCATCTACAGGGCCTCTCGTTGGATCGTTCCCTTCTACTTCCACAACGACCAGACCTCCTCGTTCAGGGCCCTTGTGTTTACCAGGATTTGGCCCATCTGGCTTTGACGGCATGGCTCTTGAAGCTTCCGTCCTGAGGGCCAAGGGTTTTTCTGAGGCGGTCGTTCAAACTATGTTGAAGGCCCGTAAACCGGCTTCTGTTCGGATATACCATAGGGTCTGGAATGCTTACTTTACTTGGTGTGCGTCTCACAATCATGACGTTTTAAGTTTAGTGCGGCCAAACAATTGGCCTTTCTACAGCAAGGCCTGGATTTAGGCCTGCGTCTGGCCTCCCTCAAGGTTCACATCTCTGCCTTGTCGGTTTGGTTTCAGAGAAAGATCGCTACCCTACCTGATGTCCATACTGTCACAAACTGAGGGCTGGTGCTGACCAGGGGGAGCCTCAGTTGTAGGGGCTGAGGTATATGTGTACCTGGGAGGCAGTACAGGGTTCTTAGACAAGCAGGGAACCTTTAGAACAAATGCCCGAAGGCGTGACCAAGACAACGAAGGAAAGTTCAAAGGTTTATTAAACACAGTTCAGAGGAATACGGATGACTTGGTACAGGTAACAGGAATCACAGTTCAGAGAAATACTTGGGATCGATGGCGGAGCACCGATGGAGACTTGGGATCGATGGCGGAGCACCGATGGAGACTTGGGATCGATGGCGGAGCACCGATGGAGACTTGGGATCGATGGCGGAGCACCGATGGAGACTTGGGATCGATGGCGGAGCACCGATGGAGACTTGGGATCGATGGCGGAGCACCGATGGAGACTTGGGATCGATGGCGGAACACCGATGGTGACTTGGGATCGATGGCGGAGCACCGATGGAGACTTGGGATCGATGGCGGAGCACCGATGGAGACTTGGGATCGATGGCGGAGCACCGATGGTGACTTGGGATCGATGGCGAAACACCGATGGTGTCTTGGGATCGATGGCGGAACACCGATGGTTACTGGCAGGGCACAGCACCGCTGGAAGCTAGAAGCTGGAAGCCGGTCTCAGGTAACTGCCAGTCACAGGGAGCAATGTAGACACTGCAGAGTCAGGCTGTACAGCAGAGAAAGTCCATGGAACGACTGCACACTGGAATCACTGAAGACAATTGAAGCACTGACAACTCTTTCCAGCCCAGGAACAAGATATTTATACCAGCTGGGAAACAGGGATTGGCTGGCTGATTAAGCAGAGTCCAGAGTGCAGCTGCTGGGTAATTAGGTAGAAACCAGAGTGCAGCTGATAGGCTGAAAGGTATCATGTGATTAGGAAAACATGGCTGCGCCCATGTTAGCTTTTGGAGGGAAAGATTGTTTGTAACTTGCATGTGAAACTTAACCCTGATGCTGCCAGAATCACAGTAAGGAGATTAGAGACAATGAGATGCAGCGTCCTGCACACAGACAGTGCAGATGGAATCCAGGCTTGGAACACTGGGACAGTCTCAGGAGACATTTGGAAGGTAAATACTGATAAGGAATTACCTGGATCGTGACAGCACCCCCTCCTTTAGGAGTGGCCCCAGGACACTTCTTATAAATTCTTTACCTGAACAAACGGAAGAATCTAGATTGAATCCTGATGAACTTGAACTGGCTGGATCCAGAGGAGACTGTACTGGACCTATGGACGAGACCAGATTGAGTCCAGACAAACTTGAACCGGCTGAGACCGGCGGAGACTTTGGACCGACGGATAGGACTGGATTAGATCCGAAGATGCTGGAGTCGGCTGGAACTAAAGGAGGCTGATCCGGACAGACGGATGGGACCGGATTGGGTCCAGAAAAGCTTGAACCGGCTGGGACCGGAGGAGTCTTTGGATTGATATTCGAATCAGCTGGAACTGAAGGAGTCTTTGGACCTACGGATGGAACCGGATTGAGTCTGGAGACAGTTGAATCAGCTGGAACTGAAGGAGTCAGAATCCGGTTAGAACCGGAATGAGTGGTATCCGAGTGTTCAGTTAGACCATCCTGGACCTGGTCCATGCTGGATGCCAACAGGGTGGTGCTCTCTGAAGACGGCAAACAGGAGTTCATAACTGCATCTGTAGCACAAAAATTTCCATCTGGGAACTTGGCTCTGGATACTTCCCTTGGGGCTGAAACTTTGGTGACCCCTCCTGGGGTTGACGAATCAGACACCTCTCTCAGGGTTGTTTTCTCCAGCACCCCTCCTGGGGCTGACAGATCAGAAACTCCTTTTTGAGAAGACTCATATGCCCCTACTAGAGCTTGAACATTGGATACCCCTCCTGGGGTTGTAGACACAGACGCCCCTTCTTGGGCTGTAGACACAGACGCCCCTTCTTGGGCTGTAGACACAGACGCCCCATCTTGGGCTGTAGACACAGACGCCCCATCTTGGGCTGTAGACACAGACGCCCCATCTTGGGCTGTAGACACAGACGCCCCATCTTGGGCTGAGTAAAGAGCGTCATCATTCCAGGAAAGTTCGGACGCTAGGATCTGGTACTGTACCAGATATTTACCGACTGTTCGTGTCCCCTGATGTAGCCTGAGGATATCAGAGGAGGCAGAAGTCACACGACCTGGTTCATCAAAGATGCACCTGAAGGTTGCCACGAAGTCTGCATATGAAGAGAGCAGGGCATCAGACTTCTCCCATAGAAGTGATGCCCAATCGAGGGCGGAGCCACTGAGGAGGGAGATGATGTAAGCAACCTTTGTGAGGTCAGTTGGGAAACTGCCAGGCTGTAACTCGAAATATATCTCACACTGATTTAGGAAACCCCGACAGGCTTTTGGGGAACTATCAAACTTGGCAGGTGTCTGTAAATGGAGACAAGGAGCAGAAACGGGAATGGTGGGTGGGGATACCACCAAAGGTACTGCAGTTGGCACACTGGACGCCCCTGAACCACGGAGGGTTACTTGTATTCCATCCAGCCGAGAGGAGAGGTCCTGGAGACAGCGAATCACATGGCCCTGTGCAGTCTCCTGACGTTCAAGGCAGGCTGCAAGTTCTTGCATCGGCCTGGTCGCTTGGACCTGGTCTCCGGACGGATCCATTAGGTCAGTGCTTACTGTCACAAACTGAGGGCTGGTGCTGACCAGGGGGAGCCTCAGTTGTAGGGGCTGAGGTATATGTGTACCTGGGAGGCAGTACAGGGTTCTTAGACAAGCAGGGAACCTTTAGAACAAATGCCCGAAGGCGTGACCAAGACAACGAAGGAAAGTTCAAAGGTTTATTAAACACAGTTCAGAGGAATACGGATGACTTGGTACAGGTAACAGGAATCACAGTTCAGAGAAATACTTGGGATCGATGGCGGAGCACCGATGGAGACTTGGGATCGATGGCGGAGCACCGATGGAGACTTGGGATCGATGGCGGAGCACCGATGGAGACTTGGGATCGATGGCGGAGCACCGATGGAGACTTGGGATCGATGGCGGAACACCGATGGTGACTTGGGATCGATGGCGGAGCACCGATGGAGACTTGGGATCGATGGCGGAGCACCGATGGTGACTTGGGATCGATGGCGAAACACCGATGGTGCCTTGGGATCGATGGCGGAACACCGATGGTTACTGGCAGGGCACAGCACCGCTGGAAGCTAGAAGCTGGAAGCCGGTCTCAGGTAACTGCCAGTCACAGGGAGCAATATAGACACTGCAGAGTCAGGCTGTACAGCAGAGAAAGTCCATGGAAGGACTGCACACTGGAATCACTGAAGACAATTGAAGCACTGACAAATCTTTCCAGCCCAGGAACAAGATATTTATACCAGCTGGGAAACAGGGATTGGCTGGCTGATTAAGCAGAGTCCAGAGTGCAGCTGCTGGGTAATCAGGCCGAGAGCAGAGTACAGCTGATAGGCTGAAAAGTAACATGTGATGAAAACAAACATGGCCGCGCCCATGTTTGAACTTGGAGGGAAAGACTGTTTGTAACTTGCATGTGAAACTTAACCCTGATGCTGCCAGAATCACAGTAAGGAGATTAGAGACAATGAGATGCAGCGTCCTGCACACAGACAGTGCAGATGGAATCCAGGCTTGGAACACTGGGACAGTCTCAGGAGACATTTGGAAGGTAAATACTGATAAGGAATTACCTGGATCGTGACACATACATTCACTCAGGGTGTGCTGAGGATTCAGCCTCCTTATGTACCACCTGTGGCCCCTTTGGGATCTGTCGGTGGTTTTTGAGGTTTTACAAGAGTCTCCGTTTGAGCTTCTTACCTCTGCTGACCTTAAGTGGCTTTCCCTTAAGGTGTTGTTTTTGCTGGCTATTGCTTCAGCTAGGAGGGTCTCGGACTTGGGCGCCTTGTCCTATAAGTCCCCCTATTTGATTTTTCACCATGACTGGGTGGTTCTTCGGACACGCCCAGGTTATTTACCCAAGGTGGTGTCTTCTTTCCACCTTAACCAGGAGATTGTGGTTCCGGCCTTTAATTCTCCTGACTTGTCTTCCAAAGAGCGGTCTTTGGATGTGGTAAGGGCTCTCCATATCTATGTGAAGAGAACTTTAGGAAATCTGATTCTCTTTTTGTGTAGTTTGGTTTTCACAAACGTGGCTGGCCTGCTTCTAAACAGACATTGGCCAGATGGATTAGAATGGTGATTGCACATGCTTATGTACAGGCTGGTCGTCTGGCTCCTGCTACCATCAAAGCCCATTCTACTCGGTCGGTTGGACCTTCTTGGGTGGCCCATCGTGGTGCGACCCTTGAACAGTTGTGCAAGGCTGCTACGTGGTCTTTGAGGAACACGTTTATTAGGTTCTATGCTTTTGATACTGCCGCTTCCCAGGATGCTTCCTTTGGACGCCGGGTTCTTGTGCCCGCTACAGTGCATCCCCTCCCATATGGAACTGCTTTAGGACATCCCCGATGTTATTCCTTGTGGAGCCCAGTGTACTCCGCAGCAGAAAACGAGATTTATGGTAAGAACTTACCATTGTTAAATCTCTTTCTGCGAGGTACACTGGGCTCCACAAGGTGCCCACCCTGACGCACTTAGCTTTTTTGGGTTGGTGTTGTCGTAGCTGCTGACACCCTCTCTGGCGGTGAGTGTGTGGTGTAATTGGCTATGAGCGGTTGTCGTCTCTGGTACCTGCTACTGCATTGGGCTGGTTAACTAAACTGAGCTTACTGGCATGGAGGCGGCGCTGTGCATCTTGGGTTATTCCTTATGGAACCCAGTGTACCTTGCAGAAAGAGATTTAACAATGGTAAGTTCTTACCATAAATATCGTTTTTTACCGCTTTCATGTTTTTCCCTCTAGTGACATCCACTTTGGGCGTAGAGTTCTGCGGTCAGGCAGCCTGAGCGTTCCCTCCCCTGTGGGCGGCTGTTGAAAGTCCCATGGCCCAGGGTCTCCCAGCCTTGCTGCAAGAGGCTAGAGGTTTCTGGTCACTTACCGCTGAATCCTTTTCTCTTAAGCAGGCTGGGGGACACCGCATTGCCCCTTTCACGCTTTTTTGTGCTGGGTCTTTATTCTTGACCTTCTTTTCCCTATTGGTTTGTTTTATTTTTCTGTCCGATTCATTAGGTTACTACTAATCCTTACTAGTCTCTTTTCAAGAAGTACTGGCATTATGGGGCTGCAGGGGGAAGGAGCTTAGGTTTAAAGCTAAAGGTTAATATTCATGTGCCAGCTCCTGCAGTCCAAACCTACTTCCCCATGGCCAGTGTCTCTCAGCCTGCTTTAGGGAAAAGGATTCAACATTTGGTGACCCCAAATCCTCATATCTGAATTTCAAAATGGCATAAGATATCATACACAATTACTAAAAGCCAAGTGGTTCGTTGCACAGGGTACTTTGCGCATGCGCCAAACATTTGCTGTGCATGTGCAGTACAGGCCTGTGATGGTGGACACAGGACAGCATTAGATTGTCAGTGATTGACAGCCTGATGTCGTTTGGGATGGCGATTGCTTCCATTTCTCAAAATGGAGGCATGTCGTCAACTTTGCGGGGGGAGGCAAGAATCTCTGTCAGGAAGGCGATTTCCTTGCCTCTTGCTTGGACCTGTGGTGGCCAGCTTGGTGATTCAATGGGTCACGCAGCCAGCTGATGGTGTGGCCTAGTATGCAGCTCAGATCAGTAATGCATGCAGGACACCTCCTGCTGCATTACCATATTAGACCTATTGCTGCTGCTTCAATGTAAGCAGAAGCAGTGATAGCACCTCTGTCCACGTCTGAATCAGGCCCAGGGGAGTCTACCGCTCAACCCTTACCTAAAGGCACTATAGACAACTGGAGTGCTGTCCAGCCCAAATTTCACCCCTCTACAGGAGAAGCAGGGATCAAGCTCAATGTTCAATGCTTTTGGCAGATCCACAAGAAAGGCAAACCCACAAAGGCTTCAGTATTCACAAAGGCATGATTTTGGACTAGTCCAATGGAAATAGAAACTCCAAATCACAGAGCTGTAACTAGACATTTTAGCATCCCGGGCGAGATAGGACACAAACCACTACCACCAACCCCCTCCCGAACAAGCTTTGTGTATAGGCTCAGTTGTAAGTTATGCTGCCTGTACTGCATTACCCACCGCACATAACCCTCACCAAATACACAACCCAACCGCTAAAAAATATCTCGAATATCCTTCAGTAGCCCCTACCAGACCTGGATTGGCCATAGACCTCACCATGAGTTGGTTTTTTTTCCAATGGGCAAACCGTTTTGGGACTGCTGAAATCATATTTGTTATTTAAATATGTGATTTGACCAGTGCTATCGAGAGCCGTCTCTGGCTTATGTGGCAGTATTGCCTGGGGTAGGATGAGGAGCCGCTGGCCCAGAGCTCCTCTTACACCTACAGCCACATTTTCACCACCTTCAGCGGATTTTTCAGCACACAGGACAGGTATTGTATGGCAGCCCCCAGCACCAGGCTCACGAGCGGGGAGATGTGCATGGGCGGGATGGCCGAAGTGAGCAGTTGTAAAGAAGAGCACAGGCAGAAGACAGGTATGGTAAGTATTTCTTGGTGCTGGAGAATTAGGCCAGATAGAACCAGATGGAGCTGGCGGAGAGGAGATGGGGATACAGAAGATGGCTCTGGGGGCGATGAAATGGAGCTGGAGATACAGGAGATAGCGGTTGGGGAGAGTTGATGGAGCTTGAGACATAGGAGATGGCACTATGGGAGAAGAGATGGAGCTGGGGTGGGGACACAGGAGATGGCACTATGGGAAAAGAGCTGGAGCTGGGGACACAGGAGATGGAACTAGGGACACAGAAGATGGCTGTGTAGAGGAGATGGATCTGGGGACACAGGAGATGGCACATGTAGAGAGTTGATAGAGCTGGGGACACAGGAGATGGCACTGGGGGGTGAAGAGCTGGAGACACAGGAGATGGCACTAGGGGAGAAGATATGGAGCTGGAGAAACAGGAGATGGCACTATGGGGGGAAGAGATGGAGCTGGGGACACAGGAGATGGCACTAGGAAGAAGATATGGGGCTGGAGACACAGTATATGGCACTAGGGGAGAAGAGATGGAGCTGGGGACACAGGAAATGGCACTAGGGGCGAAGAGATGGCGCTGGGAAAACAGAAAATGGCACTAGGGGAGAAGAGATGGATCAGGGGACACAGGAGATGGCACTAGGGGGGAGAGATGGAGCTGGGGACACAGGAGATGGCACTTGGGGGAAGAGATGGAGCTGGGGACACAGGAGATGACACTAGGAAGAAGAGATGGAGCTGGGGAAACAGGAGATGGCACTAGGGGAGAAGATATGGAGCAGGAGAAACAGGAAATGTCGCTGGGGGAGAAGAGATGAGCAGGGGACATAGGAGATGTCACTAGGGGAGAAGATATGGAGCTGGGGAAACGGGAGATGGTGGTAGGGGGGAAATTGATGGAGCTGGGGACACAGGATATGGCACTATGGGAGAAGAGATGGCGCTGGGGTGAGGATACAGGAGATGGTTCTAGGGGAGAAGAGAGGAGCTGGGGAAACAGGAGATGTCACCGGGGGGAGAAGAGATTAAGCTGGGGACACAAGAGATGGCACTAGGGGAGAAGAGATGGAGCTGGGGGAAACAGGAGATGGTGGGAGGAGAAGAGATGGAGCTGGGGATACAAGAGATGGCACTGTGGGAGATGTGATAGAGCTGGGGACACAGGAGATAGTACTAGGGAGGGAGAGATGGAGCTGGGGACACAGGAGATGGCACTAGGGAGAAGAAATGGAGTTGGGGACACAGGATATGGCATTAGGGGAGAAGAGATGGAGCTGGGGAAACAGGAGATGGAACTGGGGACACAGATGACGGCACTAGGGGAAAAGAGATGGAGCTGGTGAAACAGGAAATTGTATGTTTGGGGAGATACCGCACCGGTGTATAATAGATATTAAGTGTCAATTCAATTACCAAAATAAAACACAGGAAATTGCGCTTGGGGGAGAAGAGATGGAGCTGGGGACATAGGAGATGGCACTATGGGAGAAGAGATGGACCTGGGAAAACAGGAAATGGCACTGGGGGGAGAACAGATGGAACTGGGAGCACAGGAGATGGCACTAGGGGAGAAAAGATAGAGCTGGAGACACAGGAGATGGTACTAAAGGGTAAGAGGAGATGGGGACAAAGGAGATGGCACTAGAGGAGAAGAGTTGGAGCTGGGGACACAGGAGATGGTACTAAGGGGTAAGAGGAGATAAATCAGCCCTTTGATATCTATTTCAATGTGAGAGCTCAAGACTCATAGATGGTAAATGCAGAGTCCTTATTAATATAGGGGTGTATTCAATAACTGCCGTTAAGCTGCCGTCTTAACAGAAAGACGGCAGCTTCCGACAGAAATAGATCAGAAAGGGGTTCCGACCTATTCAAATAGGGGCTGATTTTTTCCGATAAGTCGGGAATTTCCGACTTGTCGGAAAACACGTGGATCAGTGGAAATAGGGCCAAATCCGTCAGGTTTCGGCCCCCTTTTTCGACAAACTCAATCCGACTTGAAAACAAGTCGGATTGAGGTGAGGAGACGAGCGGTGCTATGGACGGCTGGGGGAGCTGGCTGCGGGGGGACATGTCTGCGGCGGGGGGAGGCGCTGCAGGGAGAGAGGTGCCTGGCCGGGGTTGTTGGATCCATTCCGACAACTGCATGTCGGCATGGATCCGACTCTTATTGAATATACCGGTATATTCAATAAGTGTCGGATACATTCTGACATGCGCCAGGGGGGAGGGGGGGAGGGCGCTGCCGGGAGTGAGTAGCCTGGCTGGGGGTCGCCCTGCTCAATCCGACCTTTTTTAAAGTCATATTGAGATTGTTGGAAAGGGGGCCAAAACCTGTCGGATTTGGCCCCGTTTCCGACAGAATCAGGTGGATCGGCGGCTATTCCGCCGACCCACGTGTTTTCCGACAAGTCGTGAATTCCCGACTTATCGGGAAAAGACAGCCCATATTGAATAGGTCGGAACCCCTTCCTACAGAAATCTATCGGAAGCTGCAGTCTTTCCGACAAGACGGCAGCTTCCAACAGCTATTGAATACGGACCGTAATGTCCAAGAGTGCTGATATAAAACTACCCATAATATAGTGGGATTAGCTATAAAAATTGTGCTCAGTGGACTGTATACTTTTTCAGAAGCTACTCACTTATATTACCGATGGGATGACATTTTCTCCCCAGTGATATTATGATAATTTTTGGGATCATAAATATCCCGTCTAGACATTTAAATTGCCTGCATGATAAGGTTATAGTACGTTCTTCATATGCTATGAATTAGTGTTACAGATTTTATTCATTTAGCGGCATATTGGGCTGGATTCAGAGGTGGACGCAAATCATGTGCGTCTACCTTTTTACGGATTATCAAGTGCGAAAATATGCACATTTCGGCATTCCTCTTGTATATTTCCGTGCGATGGACAGATCAAGCCCTGCGACGCCCACTATACATATCTGAGGAATGCTCCTCTCCACTGGTGAGCCCATCACTCCCCCAACAGTCCGCCTCAGCCACAAAGTCATCTCCTCGAGCTGTTCCTGCCTGGCTCACCGCCTCAGCTGTAACTTTCTCATAATATGGCCGCTGTGTCTGCTGTGCTGTGAAAGAGATCACAGCTGAATGCCGAAACACGCCAATGACACCATAACATGCCCATTGCACATCCTCTTTTTGCAATCACTTCTGGAAACCGCCCAGTTTCCACCCTGAAATGCCCATGGATCGCAGATTCCACATCATGTCATAGCTATGTCTTATACAAATGCCCTCGCACACATTGGTTCATCTGTGCGCAGTAAGGGTTTCTTGGACTCTTCACGTATGTGCAGAGTCATGAAAAGACTCCACTGCGTAAACATTGGCACTGCATCCATCTCTGAATCGGGCCCATAATAAAGAATAAAATGATCCCTTATATGTGTCAGAATAATCCTTAGAACACAAGAATGAGGAATTCAGAGAGAATCAGTATGAATGACCGGCATAGGGGATCCCGGCGTTCATAATACCGATGCTGGGATCCCGATGTTCAAAATCCCAACAGAGGTGAATAGAGGGTATTTCCCAGTCCCCACTACCCCCTAACCATTTGGTCCCGTAGCCTAAACCTAACCTCCTCCTTTAGTGCCTGAACCTAACCACTCAACGGAGGTGCCTAAACCTAACCTCCCATCCTCATCCCCTGCAGCCTGATCCTATCCTCCGCGTAGGTGCCTAACCCTAACCCTAACCCTCCCTCCCCGCAGCCTAACCCTGACCCCCGGGTTGCACCTAAACCTAACCCCCTCTCTTCCTGTCCCTGAACCTAACCCGCGGGGTGGTGCAATGATCGGGATGCCGGCTGTCAGGATTCCGGCGTCGGTCTCCTGCCCCTTTCAGAGTTCCGACGTGAGGATTCCAACGGGCGCCGGGATTCCGGCGTTGGTATTTCAGCTGCTGGGATCCCAACAGCCGGCATATTCACCGCATCCCATTTAGAGAGTAGAATGGTAAATACAGTATATGTTTGTAATAATAATGAATGTATATAGCAGAGTTAAATAATAGATCCACAAAAAAAATGTGTAAGGGGCATATCCAATTGTTTGAGTAGACCCCCGCACCCCCGGAAAAGTGGCCAGATCTCTCGAATAACTCTGAGTGATAAACCAGGAGCTATCAAAGTGCGGTAAACATTACGGCTAATTGGATATGCCCCTACATCATGTCTGAATATATATGTGCTGGAAGCAGTTGGCTTCCCAACAGATGAGATCCCGGCGGTCAAAATACCGATGCCGGGATCATACTGATTCCATATGTGCTATGTAAACATGTATGTAAGGGTGGCATCAATGGGTGCCCATTTTCTGCATCCCCAGTAGAACTGACAGGTAAAGACAAGAGAGTATGGACTTTACTCAGAGATGAACGCAGATCCCTGCACACCCCCCGAAAACGGTCCTGTCCCACCCAATGTAGAACGCCTCCCCCCCCCAAAACGCTGTGACGATGCGCCCCTGGCAGCTACCGCTATCAATCACACTGCGGCTGCATCCTTCCTGGATGCGGACGCAATGTGTAAGGTCGCACACACGCACCAGTACGCATGGGCAGACAACCTAGATGTGGCCGCCTTGTGCGAACGTGCGGCTGCGTCCAGGTCTGAATAACCCCATATCTGCGGCACTGAGAAGGTTACTTTATAGCTCAGATCTTCAATAATTGTAATACAGGACTGTTAAAGTCAGTGCCAGTACTTACGATATAAGTGGTCAAACACCCTCTTACCCAAACATGAAATAGGGGCAGCAATTGTTAAATAAAGGGATGACCAAAAAAAAAAAAAAAATGATAATCAATAATCAAATTATTTTATTAACTAGAGTAATGGCCTCATAATACAACTCACTATTGTCATGGATAAACAAAATTTAACATAACAAAATAGTTTTCACTACGGTAGACAACAATGGTTAGAAGAATTATTCAAAAATACAAATAATATAAAAACACAATATCATAGGTTAAAATCCAGGCAGAAATACAAAGCATAAAAGAAAATTCTCACTTAAACTGCAAAGCGTTTCCTGACACCTGCCCGCTTCCTCAGGCAGTGCTGACTGAATGCCTCAACACTGCCCGAGGAAGAGGCCAGGTGTACGATATTTACCAACCATCACATCCTTCCTTATATGCTCATCCGATGTGTAAAGACATGAATTCAGCACAACACATTTGTGCATGTGTGAATTAGAGATGTGTGCCATTTTTTCCGGATTTGGTTGTAATTTGTCAGTCGGCTTTGGATTTTGATTTGCCAAAATCGCCGTGACTGGCTTTACTAAGCGACAGAGCAGCTGCACAAACACGCATCAGTTTATAGCATATCTATGAAACACTGAAACACAGCAGTGGGAGAAATGAACGGTGGTGCAAGATGGAATTGTCCTTGGGCCCTTCCCACCCACTCTTATGTTGGATATTAAAAAGGACATGCACAGTTTAACAAACTAAGCCCTCCAGCGACAGGGACTGCAGCTTTTGTGGCTGAAGTGCTTGGTTTGTTTTGGCACCCACAAAACAAGCTACCAATTGGCTTAAGTCAACAGCTTTACTGTGGCTAAATGTCATCGTCATTGCCATCTTCATCCTCACCCTTATCAGTTTGTACATACTTCTCACACAACATTAATTCATCCCCACTGGAATCCACCATTACAGAAGTCTGTCACGATCCGGGTAATTGGACATCATTATTTAACTTCCAAGTGTCTCCTGAGACTGGCCCAGCATTCCAAAATGGGATTCCATCTGCGCTGTCTGCGTGCAGCACGCTGTATGTCATTGCCTCAGGTCTCTTCCCTGTGATCCCGCAGCGCTGTTATGGCAGCCTCACAGTTTAGTTGCACTGTTTTTAAGAATGGCGTCTCCTGCCCTCTGCAGCCTACCGCCACCATTACTGCTGTTTACCACATGGAATATACAAACAGACTTTCCCTCCAAAGGCAAACATGGGCGCAGACATGTTTGTTCCCATCACATGTCATTCTACAACCTATCCGCTGCACTCTGGACTCTGCCTAATTAACCAGCCAATGCCTGCTTCCTAGCTGGTATAAATATCCTGCTCCTGGGCTGGATAATCGTCAGTGCTTTGGTTGTCTAACCTATACACATGTCTCTCCTGCTTGTGGATTCTACTGCTTGTTTCTCCAGGTATTCCAGCTCATGTGATTCAGCTCCACTAAGAGACCCGCACCTGTTTCCATCCTGCGGTGCAGCCTGACTTCTGCAGTGTTCCAGCATTGCTCCTGGTTTACTTGCTACGATCAGACACCGGCTTCCTGCTCACAGCGTTGGTCCTGCTTCACCTCCAGCCTCCAGCGGTGTCCTGGTATCGTTTCCAACTTTTCCTTTCTGCAGCACTGTTCTCCATACTTCACAGCGCATTTACCTCGGCCTACCAAGCTTTCCACAGTGCTCCTGAGTCGCCTGGGAATCTGCAAACAGTGCTCTACAGTTTCTTCAGTTCATTTCAACTTTATCAGCGGTATTCCCATATCGCTCGCATCTGTGACCATTCTACCATCGAACCACAGTTTCCACCGATGCTCACAATCGGACTCTAACTACAGTGGTGAGTTCCACACGCCTTTCATTCATACCGGTTCCATCCGGCATTCTCTGCAATTGTTCCAAGTACCATCTACTCCTGTGCATCTGTGTTACTCCAGCCTCTGTATACCATCTGCTGGGCAGTACTAGTTCATTCCTCTCCTCAGCGGTTAGCTGTGGCATACGGACTTACCATCTCCAGTTCTTGCAAGGACTCTATAACATTCTGTTCTGCAAAGCCACAGCACTAATTACCTCTGCGCTTCTGGGAACTGTACTGTAATTTATCACTGCACATCTACTGTGAAGTTATTGCATATTCAAGGTGTCTAAAGCTGTGGGGTAGATTTACTAAGATGGGAGTTCTATTTAAGATGGGAAGTTGCCCATAGCAACCAATTAGTTTCTACGTATCATTTATTTAGCACCTTCTAGAAGATAATACCTGGAATCTGATTGGTTGCTATTGGCAACATCCCATCTTAAGTAGAACTCCCATCTTAGTAAATTTACCCCTGTGTGTTCAATAAAACTGACTTTTCTTTTTACAACTTCGTTGTCGTGGTCATGCGTTCGGGCAAATGGTACTAGATCTCCTGTATGTCTAGGAACCCAATACTACCTCCCTGGTTCACCTATACGCCAGCCCCTACAGCCCTCAGTTGTGACAAAGTCTCTGTACTTTGACGTAATTGCCGGGAAAGGTCATCCTCGTGGAATTTCCAGTTCATTTTGATGAACATAATCTTTTCCACATTTTCAGGAAGTAGCCTCCTATGCCGGTCGCTGACAAGGTTCCTGGCTGTGCTAAAAACTCTCTCCCAAGTACACACTGGGGGGTGGGCAGCTTAAGTAATGCTAAGCCAGTTTGTCCAAGCAAATTGCCTCTTTTGCTTTCCAGTACTCAAAGGGACTCTGTGACATGCCTATTTTTATGGTCTCATGAAAATAATCCTCCACCATTTTATGGATGGTGACTGTATCAGATGGAGTTACGATAGAGGTGTCACAAATGCTGGCCAATTCATTTAGACCTGACCAGATGTCAAAATGTTGTGTTGACTTATCTGCATCGCCACTAGGTCTTTTGGGAAAGGTAAGATTTTTCCTAGCTGCTGCCGAAGAAACTGAAGGAGACGTTGTAGTGCCACGTGTCACTTGAGCTGCCAACTTGTTCACCAGGGGCTCTTTGCATCTCTTAAGATCTGGGTCAGTTGGAAAGAAAGACACAGCATATGACTTAAACCTAGGATCAAGTACGGTTGCCAAAATGTAGTGATACAATTTCAAGATATTGGCAACCCTTGGATCCTGGTGAAGCGAATCAAGGGCTTGATCTACAAGTCTGGCATACATTGCGAATTCGCTTTGTTTTATCTCCTCCTTCAATTTCTCCAGCTGATTTTCAAAAAGCCTAATTAGGGGAATAACCTGGCTCAAGTTAGCAGTGTCATCACTAACTTCACAGGTGGCTACTTCAAAGAGTTTGAGCACCTTGACCAAGACAGAAAGTACTCTCCACTGCACTGGGCTAAGGTACATACCCGCCGCTCTCCCAAAGTCATGCCTCTTGGTGAAGCCGGTGATACACAGAGTAGCCTGCTTCTGAATGAGCTGGCATTTGTTAGATGCTTCTGCTGCTGCTGATGAAGGTGATTCACCCACCTATTGGGCTGTCACAGTCATATAATCTTTAGTTTGCCCACTACCTCTTGTCCACATGTCTGGGGTTAAGTGGACAGTGGGTACAATGGCATTTTGTAGGGCAATAATTAGATTTTTTTTAAACGTCCTGGTACAGCCGAGGAATGGCTTTTCGGCTAAAATGGAACTGAGATGGAACTTGGTACCGGGGACATAGGACCTCAATTAACTGTGTAAAACCCACTGCATTAACGGTAGATATTGAACGCAGGTCTAATACTAGCATAGCAGTCATGGTGTCAGTGATCCACTGTGCGACTGGGTGAGAACTGTCATACTTGCTCCCCATGGTAAACTATAGAACTATAGAATCCTTCAAAAGTAGACTCAAGACTTTCCTGTTTACTCAAGCATTTCCATAGTGTCTCTTTTAGTATCTTCATGCTTCTGTATTTTATGAAAAATGTACTTCATTATTTTTCTGTACTATATTATGCTGTGTATCTGTTAAGCGCCTTGAGTCCTATTGGAGAAAGAGCGCTATATAAATAAAATTATTATTATTATTATTATTGTTTAACAGTCAATTGTTTTGTGGAACAACTACTAGCAGTCTTCTTCGTCCACTTTGGGGATAAAGATCCACCCCCAGCAGCAGCAGGCCTAGCTCTCGAGGATTCTTCTGAGGAATCCTGGAAAGAAGAGGAGTCACCTAGTGTTGACAAATTGGTTGCAGGACTATCTCTGATTGTTAATGAGGAATCGGATATTGAGGATGATGGTGTTGGTGGTGGAGATTGCAGGTGCTGGGATCTAGTAGAGAGAAGGGAGCTAGCTGATGCTGGACTGCTTGCTGTTATTGTTTTAGCCAGGGCCGGTGCAAGGTTTTTCGGCACCCTAGGCAAAATGTCTTCCTACTGCCCCCCCCCCCCCCCCCTTGCCCAAACCCACAAACTGCCCCTCCAAAAATATATGGAAGAAAAACCACACTATGTGTGACATATTGCGGTGACTCCAGGCAGGTAGTAGTGGTGTATGGGGGAGGAAAGGGGGAACACAACTCAGCAGGATATGTACTGTAGAAAGATACATACATGCATACATTACATACATAGACAGACAGATATGTGTGCAGGAACTGGGGGGTATATTCAGATTTTTATATGGAGATATGTGTATATATATAGATATAGATATATATATATAGATATAGATTTATAGGGATGTAGTTATGTGACCGGTGGTCACGAGACTGCCGATCACATTACCGACGGCTACATCCCGCCCCCCTCTAAATCCTGTCAGTCGGCATGCCGACTAGCAGGGACTATTCCCACTTGCGGCGAGTTTGTGTGTGTGTGTGTGTGTGTGTGTGTGTGTGTGTGTGTATACAGTGGTCGAAGTGGAAATTTTGAAGTGGGGGTATGCAAAAGTCTAGGATGCAATTATGTGCGCGCCAAAGGCGCCCGCGCTCCAGGAAAAGGGGGCGTGGTCACCTAAAATGGGGCGTGTCCAGTGTAGTAGAACCCCTTATACCAGGCATGTCCAAACTGCAGCCCCCCAGCTGTTGAGAAACTACACATCCCAGCACGCCCTGACATAGCTTTAGCAGTCTCCGACAACAAAACTGTACCAGGGCATGCTGGGATATGTAGTTTCACAACAGCTGGAGGGCCGCAGTTTGGACATGCCTGCATTATACTATCTAGTACTGGTGCCCCTTTCACCTTATAGCACACGGTACGAGCTGAAATTCACCTTATAGCACACGGTACGAGCTGAAATTCACATTATAGCACACGGTACGACCTGAAATTCACATTATAGCACACGGTACGAGCCGAAATTCACATAATAGCACACTGACTGAGCCGATAGTCACATTGTAGCACACTGACTGAGCCGATAGTCACATTGTAGCACACTGACTGAGCCGAAATTCACATTATAGCACACTGACTGAGCCGATAGTCACATTGTAGCACACTGACTGAGCCGACAGTCACATTGTAGCACACTGGCTGAGCCGACAGTCACATTGTAGCACACTGACTGAGCCGACAGTCACATTGTAGCACACTGACTGAGCCGACAGTCACATTGTAGCACACTGACTGAGCCGACAGTCACATTGTAGCACACTGACTGAGCCGACAGTCACATTGTAGCACACTGACTGAGCCGACAGTCACATTGTAGCACACTGAATGAGCCGACAGTCACATTGTAGCACACTGACTGAGCCGATAGTCACATTGTAGCACACTGAATGAGCAGTCACATTGTAGCACACTGACTGAGCCGACAGTCACATTGTAGCACACTGACTGAGCCGACAGTCACATTGTAGCACACTGACTGAGCCGACAGTCACATTGTAGCACACTGACTGAGACGACAGTCACATTGTAGCACACTGACTGAGCCGACAGTCACATTGTAGCACACTGACTGAGCCGACAGTCACATTGTAGCACACTGACTGAGCCGAAAGTCACATTGTAGCACACTGACTGAGCCGACAGTCACATTGTAGCACACTGAATGAGCCGACAGTCACATTGTAGCACACTGACTGAGCCGATAGTCACATTGTAGCACACTGAATGAGCCGACAGTCACATTGTAGCACACTGACTGAGCCGACAGTCACATTGTAGCACACTGACTGAGCCGACAGTCACATTGTAGCACACTGACTGAGCCGACAGTCACATTGTAGCACACTGACTGAGTAGACAGTCACATTGTAGCACACTGACTAAGCCGACAGTCACATTGAAGCACACTGACTGAGCCGACAGTCACATTGTAGCACACTGACTGAGCCGACAGTCACATTGTAGCACACTGACTGAGCCGACAGTCACATTGTAGCACACTGACTGAGCCGACAGTCACATTGTAGCACACTGAATGAGCCGACAGTCACATTGTAGCACACTGAATGAGCCGACATTCACATTGCAGCACACTGAATGAGCCGAAATTCACATTATAGCACGCTGAATGAGCCGAAGTTCACATTGTAGCACACTGAATGAGCCGAAAATCACATTGTAGCACACTGAATGAGCTGAAATTCACATTGTTGCACACTGAATGAGCCGACATTCACATTGTAGCACACTGAATGAGACGAAAATCACATTGTAGCACACTGAATGAGCCGAAATTCACATTGTAGCACACTGAATGAGGCGAAATTCACATTATAGCACACTGAATGAGCTGAAATTGTGACAGCAGTGACAGCCAGAGTGACAGCAGGGACAGGGAGAGAGAGAGTGACGACAGGGAGAGAGAGAGTGACGACAGGGAGAGAGAGAGTGACGACAGGAAGAGAGAGAGTGACGACAGTGACAGCAGGGAGGGAGAGAGAGAGTGACGACAGTGACAGCAGGGAGAGAGAGTGACGACAGTGATAGCAGGGAGAGAGAGAGTGACAGTAGGGACAGTAACGACAGGAAGAGAGGGTGACAGCAGGGGAACATTACCTGACTGTGGTCGGCGGAGGCACCCATGGGCAGCGGCAGTGATAAGGAGGCCTTTGGTGGGTTAGGTCCCTCTGACCGCCATTTGTTGCGGGTGAGCGGCTGGCGGTGGTGAGCAGTGGGCGGCTGTTGGCTGGTGGCGGTGAGTGTCTGGTGGCGGTGAGCGGCTGACGGCGGTGAGCAGCTGGTGGCTGGCAGCGGTGAGTGGCTGGTGGCGGACGGCCAGAGACGAAAAAGATCATATTGCACCCCCACTCGGTCCAGTTCAGGTATACACACAAAACCACATATACACGCATACACACACTTACATATATAAAAATACACACCCAGCCACATTTACACACAATCATATACACACACACACACACACACACACACACACACACACACACACACATTATATCACTTATACACACATAGCCACATATCTACATACTCACAGTCACACACACGCAGCCAGATTTACACACACACACACACATCACAGACACACACACATGTCCCCACACTGACACTCTCTTACATCAGTTCCAGACTGAGCTGGGCAGCTGCGCTGTCAGGGTGGCGGGAGCCAGGCTGGCGGCGGCTGGGCAGCTTTGAGCCGTGGAGTGTCACGCGTGAGCCGGGCTGGCGGCGGCGGGTGGAGGGCGGCTGTGAGCTACAACAGCACTCTACACAGCCGCTGGCTATCGAGCAGGGACAGGAGCACAATGTGCAGCAGGATGGCGACTTCCCTCGCCTCCTGCTGCACATTTTAATTTCCGGGTCAGTGGAAGAAGTGGCGGCATACCATACCACTGTATACTGCCCCACTTCGACCACTGTGTGTATGTATATGTATGTGTGTATGTATATGTATGTATGTATGTATGCATGTGTATATATATATATATTGTGACAAGAACACTGGGATAGTGTTTGAGGGCAGGTATATTTGTCCCAGGTTCTTGTCTTACATGTTTTAGAAAATGTTAACTTCTAGGAAAAATGCTTTTTTGTTTTGTCTGAACCTTTTCAGTTTGCTGTAAAAGCTGGGTAAAGGCTCTGAGAGAGAGATAAGGCGAGTTCTAGACATTGGGCCCAGTTCGGGTCTTTGGCCTCACAGAGGGCTAATCAGGGTTTCAGCTGTGTAAGAGTGATATAGTGCTTCTAACCTGATTAGTATGGGCAGACTGCCTGGGAAGGCTGCAGGATCTGTGTGTGAGAGACACGCTTTCTGATGCAAGTAAGCTATACAGTATGTACTGAAGAACTCTGTGTTTTGTTTAGTGACAGTTAGGAACATCTTATGTTTAGTTAGTGCCGGACAGGCAAGGTATTTTTATTTTGGGGTTTGTTTTATTTTCTGTTTCAATAAAACTGGCCGGGGTCAGTTGTACCAGAAACTGGACTTGTGTTGTTCCTCAGCTGCTGCGTGCTGCCATATTCCCCAGGAAAAGGCACCTTGCACCCCTACAGTGTTACAACTTGGTGGAGAATGCGAGCAGGCCGTTCTGCGCATAAGTGAAAGCAGCAGCTTTGTGAGGCCTGCAGAAAACGGTGGTTTATGCAGATACAGCCCAGTGTGAAGTTACTGAGACTCACCCCTGAGGGTTTGATATATGTCCTGGGTGAAAGCAGCTGCAAAGCCGCCTGAAAAATCTGTTGACATGGAGGATCTGCTTAAAGCCTTGCTGCAAGCTACAGCGGCTCAGCAGGAGGCCAACCGACAGCAGCAGGTGGCAATGGAGGAAAATTGGAGACTACAGCGTCAGGATAGAGAGGCCTTAGCAGAAGTGGTGCAGAGACTTGCAGCTCGGGTTGGAGATGTGGCCGTCAGTGCTCCAACCAGCTCTAGTTCTATACGAGCCAGTCACTTCCTGCAGAAAATGACAGAGGCTGATGATGTGGAGGCCTATCTGACCACGTTTGAAAGGACTGCCGAGCGTGAGAACTGGCCGAAAGACAGTGGGCCAGTCTGCTGGCACCTTTCCTGTCAGGTGAGCCCCAAAAAGCTTACTTTGATTTAAGCCCTGCTGAGGCTCGGGACTATGATAAACTAAAGACTGAGATCCTGACCCGCCTGGGAGTCACGCTGTCAGTACGAGCGCAACGGGTGCACCGTTGGCTGTACGCCATGGAGAAGCCTCCGCGCTCCCAGATGCATGACCTTATTCAGCTAACAAAAAAATGGCTGCAGCCAGAGACATTAACTGGTCCCCAGATGGTGGAAAGAGTCGTCATGGACCGCTACTTGAGATCTTTGCCCATGGTCCTGCGCAAGTGGGTGAGCCATGGAAACCCGGGTACTGCTGACCAATTAGTGGACATGGTAGAGAGGTATTTGGCAGCAGAGGAACTACTGATGACCACCCAGCAACCCATAGATCCTCGACAGCGCCCTTCAGTAAAGACTGGTAAGACTGTTCCGTGGGAAAACGTTGCTGGGCGGTTAAGAGAACGCAAGGCTGGAGAGACTGTAAACACTGGCCCTGGAAACAGGCCAATGGGGCTAGAACGGTCTATGCTGCCCAAATGGGTTGATAATCCTGTGGTTAAATGTTTTAGGTGTGGTATGCCAGGTCATGTTATTGCCAATTGCCCAGTCACGCAAGAACCCATGCAATGTGATGCTGCCTTTGAATGTCGCAGAATGTCTTTCTTTGCTAGGTTAGCCTGTACTGTGGTACCTTCACCTGAGCTGGAAAAACAAATGTGTGATGTGTTCTTAGAAGGTAACCGGGTAGAGGCCTTGCTAGATTCAGGAAGTTTAGTTACCCTCGTGAAAGCTGGGTTAGTGAACCCCTTAAAGGTCCAGCCAATACCTATTGGGGTAACTTGCATACATGGGGATACCCAATATTATGCCACTGCTGAGGTGAATATAGAAACTTGTTGTGGGTCAGCAATGGTTAAAGTGGGACTGGTCCCTACCTTGGTGCATGAGGCCATAATAGGGAGGGATTTTCCTCATTTTTGGAAACTGTGGGAATCACGGTTATCAACAGATGTGAGAAGTAAAAAGCCAGTTGATAATACCGGTGATTTTTTGGATGTACGTGGGTCTTCGGAACTTTCTGGCCCTTTGCCTTTTGCTAGTTTGGCTGGGGAAGTGACAGATGGGGAGTCCAGTGAGGACCCTCTTGCCGGGAACAGAGACATAGTAGTTAGAACTGAAAGCGTGCCTGACCTGGAGGTAAAGAAGGATCTGTTTGCGTCTGAACAGTTAAAGGATCCTACCTTAATAAAGGCTAGAGAGAATGTTAAGATTGTTAATGGGGAACCTGTGGTACCAGGTGACAGGGTTACGTATCCCCACATGGCCATCTGTAATGAGCTCTTGTACCACATTGTCAAAAGGGGTGAGGATGTGGTGGAACAGCTGGTAGTTCCCCAGCCTTATCGGAGAACGGTACTAGATTTAGCTCATAGTCACGTTACCGCAGGACATTTAGGGGCAGAAAAAAACACTGAAAGAGTTTTACAAAGGTTCTTTTGGCCAGGGGTTTATAAAGAAGTGTCTGAATATTGTTCTTCCTGTCCTGAATGCCAGTATCATGCCCCTAGACCCCATTTCAGGAGCCCACTAGTTCCCATGCCTATTATAGAGGTCCCGTTTGACAGAATAGCCATGGATCTCGTGGGGCCCTTGTTAAAGTCTGCTCGGGGCCATCAGTATATCCTGGTAATTATGGACTATGCCACTCGATATCCTGAGGCTGTCCCTTTACGCACTATCACAACCAAGGCGATAGCTAGGGAGCTGGTGCAGGTATTTAGTAGAGTGGGAATACCAAAAGAAATTTTGACTGACCAAGGTACTCCATTTATGTCAAGGATCATGAAAGAATTGTGCAAGTTATTTAAGGTCACTCACCTCAGGACGTCCATCTACCATCCCCAAACTGACGGGTTGGTGGAAAGGTTTAATAAAACATTAAAAAGTATGTTAAAAAAGGTTGTTGAGAGAGATGGGAAAAACTGGGATTGTTTGTTGCCCTACTTGTTAATGGCCATCAGAGAAGTTCCTCAGTCCTCTACGGGGTTTTCTCCATTTGATTTGTTGTATGGTAGACACCCCAGAGGGCTGTTGGATGTTGCCAAAGAGACGTGGGAAGGACAGCCCACTCCTTATAGAAGCGTTATTGAGCATGTAACACAAATGCAGGATAGGATTGCAGCCGTGGTACCTGTTGTCAGAGAGCACATGGAACAGGCCCAAAGTGCTCAACAGAGGGTCTATAACCGGAGTGCCAAGATACGGGAATTTGCTCCTGGAGATAGAGTTCTTGTTTTGGTACCCACTGTGGAAAGCAAATTCCTAGCTAAATGGCAGGGTCCATTTGAGATTAGGGAAAAAGTGAATGAGGTTAATTACAAAGTATACCAGCCGGGAAAGAGAAAACCCGAACAGATCTACCATGTTAACTTAATCAAACCCTGGAAAGATAGGTTGTCTCTGTCAGCGGAGCCTTGCCCTTCGGTGTCTTCACCCCGGTTGCTTCCCGCAGTGAAGGTGTCAGAGACATTATCAGCTGATCAGAACAATCAGGTTAAAGAATTTCTCATCCAAAATAGGGAGGTATTTTCAGAGCTGCCTGGCCGAACGACCATAATAAAACATGACATTGTCACAGAACCAGGGGTCAGGGTTCATTTAAAGCTATATAGGATTCCTGAAGCTCAGCGAGAAGCTATTTCTAAGGAAGTTAAAACCATGTTAGAACTTGGAGTCATAGAGGAGTCTAACAGTGAGTGGTCCAGTCCCATAGTGCTCATCCCGAAGCCCGACGGTAGCATACGCTTCTGTAATGACTTTCGTAAGTTAAATGAGGTGTCCAAGTTTGACGCATACCCCATGCCCCGTGTGGATGAGCTTGTAGAAAGGCTGGGAACAGCCAGGTTTCTCACCACATTGGACCTGACCAAAGGTTACTGGCAAATACCTTTATCTGATAGCGCCAAAGAAAAAACAGCCTTTTCGGTTCCGGAGGGGCTGTACCAGTATAAGATGTTACCCTTTGGGTTGCATGGGGCTCCAGCAACCTTTCAACGGGCGATGGATAAAATTTTGAGGCCCCATAGAAAATATGCAGCTGCCTATTTGGATGATGTGGTAATTCACAGTACAGACTGGGGGTCACATTTGGTTAAAGTACAAGCAGTACTGGACTCAATCAGAGAGGCAGGGTTAACTGCTAACCCAAAGAAGTGCTGCCTCGCAATGGAGGAGGTCAAATACTTGGGCTTCACCATAGGCAGAGGTCTGATTAGGCCCCAATTGAATAAAGTTGATGCTATTCAAAACTGGCCTCGTCCAGTGAATAAAAAACAGGTAAGGGCTTTTTTGGGAATTACTGGGTACTATAGACGGTTTATTCCTAATTTTGCGACCACAGCGGTGCCGTTGTCAGACCTTACCAAGCAGTCAAATGTGGTGAAATGGAACCCTGATGCAGAAAAGGCGTTCCAAGCGTTAAAAGTGGCTTTGTGTTCACAACCGGTGTTGATAACACCAGATTTTTCAAAAGAATTTGTGGTACAGACAGATGCCTCAGAGGTAGGGATAGGTGCTGTGCTGTCCCAAACCAGAGATGGGGACGAACACCCTATCATTTATTTGAGTAGGAAACTCAATGAGCATGAAAAAAGGTATGCCATTGTGGAAAAGGAGGCTTTGGCCATTAAGTGGGCACTAGATACCTTGAGATATTACCTCTTGGGTAGACAATTCAGACTAGTGACAGACCATGCCCCTTTAAAATGGATGTATGTAAATAGAGGCAAGAATGCTCGTGTAACTAGATGGTTTCTAGCGTTGCAGGACTTTAAGTTTACTGTCGAACATAGACCGGGAACACAATTGGCCAACGCAGATGCATTGTCTCGCATCTTCTGTTTGGGGGCTACAAGTGTTCCGGCCCCTAGGTCGAAACAGGGGAGGGGGATATGTGACAAGAACACTGGGATAGTGTTTGAGGGCAGGTATATTTGTCCCAGGTTCTTGTCTTACATGTTTTAGAAAATGTTAACTTCTAGGAAAAATGCTTTTTGTTTTGTCTGAACCTTTTCAGTTTGCTGTAAAAGCTGGGTAAAGGCTCTGAGAGAGAGATAAGGCGAGTTCTAGACATTGGGCCCAGTTCGGGTCTTTGGCCTCACAGAGGGCTAATCAGGGTTTCAGCTGTGTAAGAGTGATATAGTGCTTCTAACCTGATTAGTATGGGCAGACTGCCTGGGAAGGCTGCAGGATCTGTGTGTGAGAGACACGCTTTCTGATGCAAGTAAGCTATACAGTATGTACTGAAGAACTCTGTGTTTTGTTTAGTGACAGTTAGGAACATCTTATGTTTAGTTAGTGCCGGACAGGCAAGGTATTTTTATTTTGGGGTTTGTTTTATTTTCTGTTTCAATAAAACTGGCCGGGGTCAGTTGTACCAGAAACTGGACTTGTGTTGTTCCTCAGCTGCTGCGTGCTGCCATATTCCCCAGGAAAAGGCACCTTGCACCCCTACAGTGTTACAATATATATATATATATATATATAGAGAGAGAGAGAGAGAGAGAGCTGTGGGGATATACTGAACATATATATATATATATGCAGAAATTGTTTTTATAGGTCAGTGCGCTTGTCCAACGTTCGATAATCCCTTTCCAAAGAAGGGGTCGCCAAACGTCAATATGCTGCGACTTAATTAGTCGTATCCGTGTCCGTATCTCTAGCCGCCTAGTAAATATTCCGTGTTCTATAGACACCTTCCAAACTTCTTTGGTGGCAGCTCAGTTCTCCAAGAAATGACCTGGGTAAGTTCAGTCATGCGATTCTGTGTAGGTAGGGGAGAAGAACAAGCGCCATATGGTGTAGTAATTCAAAACAAATGGAAAATAGAGGATACGTAGATATACTGTAAGTACCGGATATCTTCTTGGAATCGGGCCTATCAGTCTCTCTTTTCACAATGGCTGTCCCCCACCTATATATCAGGAGACAGAGATCATCGCCATATAGGAAGCCCAAAAGGCGAAACGCGTTGAGAGACTGACCTACCTACCTACTGCCTATATCACTAAGCTAAGATTTTTGTATTTTATTTATTTATTTATTCACTGTGTTTTATTTGGTTGATTAAAACTTTGTTTGAACATACAAGGCAGTAGATGGGAATTGATTGAAGAAGTACAATATACAGGACCTGCTTGAACCATCTGGATATAAGTTTATCCTATATGCTTTATTTGAATATTGATTTGGTACGCATAACATATAGGGGAGGGTACCCCAAAATATTTACAAAGGTACTTCACTATATGGCGATGATCTCTGTCTCCTGATATATAGGTGGGGGACAGCCATTGTGAAAAGAGAGACTGATAGGCCCGATTCCAAGAAGATATCCGGTACTTACAGTATATCTACGTATCCTCTATTTTCCATTTGTTTTGAATTACTACACCATATGGCGCTTGTTCTTCTCCCCTACCTACACATATATATATATATATATATATATATATATATATATATAATGTGTGTGTACAGTACATCCCCACAGATAGATAGATATATATATATATATACATATATATATATATATATATACAAACAGAGAACCCAGCACTCACCAAAGTAAACTCACTTATCCTCAACAATTCAATCAATAAATGATGGGGGTTTAGTTGGTGGATTGGCCAATGCACGGAAGCCTGCATACCGATTTTCAAGGTACCCCACCTCATACTTGCCTACCCTCCCGGAATGGCCGGGAGGCTCACGAAAATCGGGTGACCCTCCCGGCCCCCCGGAAAGGTGGGCAAGCCTCCCGCTCTCCCCCTCAGCCGCCCGCAGCAGAGAACGTGCGGGCGGCCCGAGGGGGTCCGATGACGCGATTCGCGCTGAATCGCGTCATCGTAGCTCCGCCCCCCGCTATGCAGCGCCTCGTTTATCGGCACAGCGGGGGGCGGAGTCACGATGACGCGTGCGCGAAGCCACGCCCCCGGACCGCCCATTCAACTGCCGGTCACGCCCCGAACAGGCTCTCCTGCTGCCGGCCACGCCCCCCATACACCTACGACGCTGCCTCCTCCCGGAGGAGGAGGCAGCAAAGTAGGTAAGTATGCCCCACCTTCATGCAGGTCCTACACTATCACAGAGTCTTAAAACCTGACTACTTCACTGCTGCATCATCTGCCTGCTAGATGTAATGTGTACCTGCCACAGACTTTATGGCTTTTAAAGGCACACTAGTCACCTATTGCACTGGCTCAAAGATGATTGCTAAAGAACAGCTGAGACAGGTTCAGGATAATAAAGTCCACACAGGGGTGCATGAGAAAGCTAGTGGCCACGGTTAATAAGAGCTAACCATAGATTAACCCCTTCATATACACACAAAGGAAAAACCACAGCACTCACCACACCAGAAGCGGGGCACAGCTATGCACTTACCACTCACAGGGTGGGGTGCATGTAACACTGCACTCTCCACCACAGAAGCGGGGTACACAGCTGTACTTACCACTCACAGGGCGGGGTGCATGTAGCCCATGACCACATCGCTCTAATAAATACAAACAGAGAACCCAGCACTCACCAAAGTAAACTCACTTATCCTCAACAATTCAATCAATAAATGATGGGGGTTTAGTTGGTGGATTGGCCAATGCACGGAAGCCTGCATACCGGTTCTCTGTTTGTATTTATTAGAGCGATGTGGTCATGGGCTACATGCACCCCGCCCTGTGAGTGGTAAGTACAGCTGTGTACCCCGCTTCTGTGGTGGAGAGTGCAGTGTTACATGCACCCCACCCTGTGAGTGGTAAGTGCATAGCTGTGCCCCGCTTCTGGTGTGGTGAGTGCTGTGGTTTTTCCTTTGTGTGTATATGAAGGGGTTAATCTATGGTTAGCTCTTATTAACCGTGGCCACTAGCTTTCTCATGCACCCCTGTGTGGACTTTATTATCCTGAACCTGTCTCAGCTGTTCTTTAGCAATCATCTTTGAGCCAGTGCAATAGGTGACTAGTGTGCCTTTAAAAGCCATAAAGTCTGTGGCAGGTACACATTACATCTAGCAGGCAGATGATGCAGCAGTGAAGTAGTCAGGTTTTAAGACTCTGTGATAGTGTAGGACCTGCATGAAGGTGGGGTACCTTGAAAATCGGTATGCAGGCTTCCGTGCATTGGCCAATCCACCAACTAAACCCCCATCATTTATTGATTGAATTGTTGAGGATAAGTGAGTTTACTTTGGTGAGTGCTGGGTTCTCTGTTTGTATTTATTAGAGCGATGTGGTCATGGGCTACATGCACCCCGCCCTGTGAGAGGTAATTACAGCTGTGTACCCCGCTTCTGTGGTGGAGAGTGCAGTGTTACATGCACCCCACCCTGTGAGTGGTAAGTGCATAGCTGTGCCCCGCTTCTGGTGTGGTGAGTGCTGTGGTTTTTCCTTTGTGTGTGTGTATATATATATATATATATATATATTTACACCCAAAATCACTACAATCAGCCCATGAAAATGTATAGTGGGGGCCAGGCCAAGGAGAACAGATTGCAGGCTGCAGGAATTGGTGATCCACGCATGGAACAACAACAACAGCAGGAGGCCGCCTGCAGTCTCCTCTGTAGCCGCTGTCTCTCACTTACCTAGAGCAGCTCAAGCTGATCACCCCCTCCGGAGATGTTACCAGCGGGACGTAGAGACGGGCGTCAGGCGAACACGGACAGCGGCACCCGGGAAAGCGTGAGTGGAGCAGCCCAGAGCAGCTTACAGGGGCTCTTAACTCACAGGGCAGAGGCGGCGCTTGAGGGACTTCCCTTCAGTTACTGCAGTAGAGCGGGAGCCGGCGGAGCTGACGGAAAATGTGACCGTCACATTTGCCGGGGAGGCCGCTCACTCATACTTAATTTTTTTTCACAGACAGCCACATGCCCCAGCGACAGCGACCCGCCCCCTCAGGTTCTGGCGCCCATAGGCAGCTGCCTAAAGCTGCCTAATGGAAGCGCCGGCACTGGTTTTAGCACCGGTTTTGCATCTTATAAAATGCTTGTCATGAACTCACTGCAGATGACATAATAGGGTGGAGGTAGCTAAATGCTTAACATCCCTATCGCTACTTACTGTGGATCCAGAAAGGCTACAGATGGCTTGACAAAAGTTGTCAGAATTTGGGTAAAAATAATTCCACACATCCTAGGTGGATTTGTTGGTCCTATGTCCAGGCATGATAATGATAATGGCCTTCTTCTTATCATGGCCAAGAGATGCTTCCACTGGTGCCTGACTGACACAAACAACATCCTCATCCTCAACATCCTCATTAGTGTCAGCATCAGCTACACAAATCTCCCCCTCATCCTCTTACAATTCCACGGTGGCATCCTCAATTTCTATGTCATCAGCAACACTTATGCTGCTCATCCCCACATATGCAGAGGGAGCATAAACGGTGGAAGGTGGCTTCTCTGCAAGTACAGTATCTGAAAGGGGTTCAGTTTGATTTACCGACAGACACAATACCAACGGTCATAATCCTGACAGCCATTGACCTACAGTCAAAATACTGACACAGTAAAATTACTGACATTCATTATGCCGACATGTTCAAAATGCTGACATAGTCAGAATACCGACACTTGAAGTGTCGACATGTTGAAAACGGTCATGAGTTTTCTGCAGTGTTTTTAGTGACAATGTTGACATAGGTCGACATGGACACCGTCTAAGTGTACCACATCCCCTCGCATGACTCACCGCACTCGCCATGCTTCGGGCACGGTGCCTCGCTGTGCTCGGAACACTATTATTTTCCCCATCCAGATCCACTGGGATGGTAAAGTATGAACAAGTCTGTTTTTTTACAAAAATGCCTTAAAAATGCATGTCGACATTTTGACATGTTGGCATTCATATGTCAGTATTCTAACTATGTCAGAATTTTGAACGTGTCGGCATAACGAATGTCGGTATTTTGACTGTGTTGGTATTTTGACCATCAGTCAATGGCTGTCGGGATTATGACCGTCGGTATTGTGTCCGTCGGTAAATCAACTGCTACCCTCTGAAATGTTAGACTCACATATAGCACTCAGGGACACACAGACTCTCCTCAGGTATTTGTGACATTTATGTTTCTGTTTGCACAGTTTGTTCTACTGCCTTAGTGGTTTTAAGGTTTTTTTTTACACCTAGACTCCGAGGTGAGGCATCATGAGAGGCAGAATAAAATGCCTCACTAACAGATGCATATCCACCACTCAGAAATAAAGGCCAAGGTCGCATGAAGCGCTCCCTCTCCCCAGCGTGCTCCCTCTCCCCTGCGTGCTCCCTCTCCCCAGTGTCAGACACCGCTTAGCTCATCTGCCTGTCCCTGGTCACGGGATGAGCGAAATGGGCGCTCACGGCCAGGACACTGAAGTGTTGCCTCCCTGCTTGGCTCAGCGGGGACACACGCCAGCTACAGCACTGGGCGCCATCTTGTGCACTAGGACTCTGCCTGACACAGCTGTGTGACACTCCCAATGCTGTATAGGCACTGTGAGGTGAGGATCCATAGTTACCTGTGCTGCTTCCCTGGATTCTTTCTTGGAGTACCTCCCTCCTGCCTATGTCCAGCAGTCTCTCTGTGTATAACCTGCTGTGTGCACTCTCCATACAGCCTTTTGTGATACCAGTTAATGCACTGATCCTACCTCTGGCAGTCTGACTATACTGTCTGTTTACCTATCATTTGGCAGACCTTTGGAGAATCTGATTTGCCCTTTTCCTACACTCTTACTTAACCTTACTGGCACCGAAACCTCCTCCTCTTTCCATTATGGATGTAGCCAAAACCCAGAGGGCTCAACGTGGTCAGTCGACTAAAGGGAAAGAATAGCTACCACAATCACTGCCCTCTTCTGCACCTCCCTCTCCGCAGTCTGGAGACTTTTCAGAGGGGCTCTATAGTGCCATGAAGTCTAATTCGTCTGCCGCTCAGACGGCCAAAGAAATCTCTGATATACGATCACCGCTGTTGGATAATAAATTGGCGCCTCTGACCGAAGTGATTAACTCAGAGGTGCTTCAATTGACACAACATGGTAAATGTCTTACTGATGTGGAAGACAGAGGGGTAAATTTACTAAGATGGGAGTTCTATTTAAGATGGGATGTTGCCCATAGCAACCAATCAAATTCCAGGTATTATCTTCTAAAAGGTGCTAGATAAATGAGAAGTAGAATCTGATTGGTTGCTATGGGCAACATCACATCTTAAATAGAACTCCCATCTTAGTAAAGTTACCCCAGAGTATCTACTTTATAAGACGAATTGAATGATGCTGAATCTCTCCTGCAACAGCAAGACTCCTCGCTTACAGTCTTGCATGACAAAGTCGAGGACTTGGAAAAAAGAAACAGGAGAAACAATCTAAGGCTCAAAGGCCTTTCTGAGGCGATTAAACCGAAAGAGCTCCACCATCTAGTATCCACGTGGCTACCAGAGGCTTTGGGCATGTCATCATCATCTACACCAATATTGGTCGAAAGAGCTCAGCGTCTTGGCCCAGACCATCAAACCGCACAGACAAGACCTTGTCCTGTGATTTTTAGAATGCTGAATCACACAGATAAAGTCAAAATCATGGATGCCTACAGACCCAACAATGATCTTTCCCACGATGGTCACCGTTTGCTGTTATTTCAAGATTTCTCCTTCCAGGTCTCTACACGCAGAAGAGAATTCTTGCCTGTTTGTAAGGAATTGTTCTCTAAAGGAGTATGATTTTCCTAGCTCTATCCCGCTAAGCTACAAGTATTCCATAGCGGGAAACCTTTTTTCTTTGAATCTCCGGGCCCGGCGAATAATTTTGTCGACTTTCTACCACCTGCTTCCTCAGCCGTGTCTGGAAATATCAGTGACTGGCATGGAGACTTTTAATGGCTAAGTATAGCTTTATGCAACATCTTATATCTGTAAATATGTGTTGGTTATGAGGTTTTGAATTTGGGTATATACTTCTATTGTGGCTAAACACTTTGGCTCTCTTTTCAGGATTTGATAGGAGGGACGGTCCTTGTGGTGTGCTAGGCCTCATGATTCCTTTACTGTTTGCTCTGTCTTTTATTGATCTTCCCTGGCAATTATTACCTATTATATTTGTATGGTATTTTGTATTATCCTTTTGGGTTCTTAAAACAGAGTTTTCGTATTCTCTCAGTTGGTTATGTTCACAATGCAAGACAAAAAAAAAACAGATATTGAATGTTTTTGTGTTAGACACAGGCACATTGCCCTATAATACTCCTCGGCTGCTCTCTGGGACAGCTTGGGAGTACTGTTATTTTCCACTTTTCTGCATGACATTCCGAAAACAAGGCGTTGGCTGATGGCCGCACCCATACCTTTAAACCCCCAGACTACACATTCTGTTAGGTCCCATAAATTCCTCTCTTGGAACGTAGAAGGATTGAATACGGCGATAAAACGTAAATATTTTTTGGGACATATTCATAAATGTAAGCCTGATGTCATATTTTTACAGGAGACACACTGGAAAAAGAGGGAGATGTGAACACCTTACGTGAGAAGTGGGTAGTGGATTATAGACATGCCTCTGACACATCTAAAAAGATTGCCATTATTCTCCGTAAATCTCTCCTATATGATAAAATAGATGAAAAAGCAGATCCTGAAGGGAGATTCTTGTTTCTCAAAGTAAAGGTAGATATGGATACCTTAGCCTGTATTTATGCCCCTAGCGAAATTAATGCTTCTTATTATTCTAAGTTATATTCCTCCTTACTGGATTGGCAGGATGGTTCCTTAATCATTGGTGGTGACTTTAATACAGTTATGAATCTGACCATAGATTCCTCTGCGCCGAATGGGCGACAAACGGTTTGAAGAAAAGCTCCAGAATCTTTGTTTACGAGGTTGGATGCATTCCAACTTTCCGATGTGTGGCGCTTTCTGCATCCTGATGCCAGAGAGTATTTTCTTTTCTCCCACCCACACAAAACCTTCTCTAGGATCGACCATTGGTTGCTGCCTAATGTTATGTTACATAGAGTGGCTACCACTAAACTGGAGGAGATTTTATTGTCTGATCACGCACCCATTTGGTTTACCCTGAGGTTGTTGTCACCAAGGCCTTCTAGTTATAATTGGAGATTTCCAGATGGTTATTCCTCTTCTGAAGAATTCGACAACTTCTGTCCACCCACTTCCATCACTAGATGGTAGATAATGAGTCACATATTCATGACATTAACCTATTGTGTATGGCGTCTAAGTCTGTCTGACGTGGCCATATCATTGCATTCACTGCATCCAAAGAGAAATCGCTGAAGCAGCGATTTCTCTCAGCAAGTACTCTGGTGACAGAATCTTATGCTGCTTTGAGGTCAGATGCGTCAGATGCTAATGTACAAGCTTATAATGATGCAAAATTTTTAGATGATTATCTATGTACAGAAATGGCCCAGGTCAGCCTCAATTTCCAATGTAATAGATACTTCTGTTGGGGTAATAAACCTGGCCGCCTAATGGCGCACTTAATTAAATCGTCTCATACACATAAACATATTTCTGTTATTAAAACCTCATCCCCAAAGCCTCTTATAACGCCAACAGAGATTGAGGATGCATTTTTACAATATTACGAAACATTGTATGTGGCCCCCACAGACCAGTCTGCTCTAGGGCTTGAGTTTATAGAGAATGCAGGCCTACCTAAATGACCTTGATGGGAACTTTTAATGACCCCAGTTATGGCTCCAGAACTGGAAAAAAGAATCACTTCCTTACCTATCTCCTAGTCCGGATGGCCTCCCTGCCTCTTATTATAAACTGTTAAAGCCACAGATTGTACCCCCCTTAGTCTTATTATACAACTCTATTCTCAATCCAGCTCCTTCTGAGTTTGTTTTGCCCAAGCCATATAAGGATCCCTCACAGGTTTTTTCTTATCGGCCTTTATCATTATTAAATCAGGACCTGAAAATCTTCACAAAACTTTTAGCGCGATGATTACACTTGCTCTTTGCAAAGTTATTACACCAGGCACAGACTGGTTTCGTTCATAACTGACACGCTACACATAATGGGGGTAATTCAGACCTGATCGCTCGCTAGCGTTTTTTGCAGCGCTGCGATCAGGTCATAACTGCGCATGCGTATGCACCGCAATGCGCAGGTGCGTCACACGAGTACAACGCGGAATGTTGCTGTGTGATGGTTTTAATGAAGAATCCATTCGCACAGCCGATCGCAAGGAGATTGACAGGAAGAAGGCATTTGTGGGTGTCAACTGACTTTTCTGGGAGTGTTTGGGAAAACGCAGGCGTGTCCAAGCGTTTGCAGAGCGGGTGTCTGACGTCAATTCCGGTCCTGGACAGGCTGAAGTGATTGCAGCAGCTGAGTAAGTTCTGGGCAGCTCAGAAACTGCACAAAAAAAATTTGTACCGCCCGGCTGCACATGCGTTTGCACACTTGCACAGCTAAAATACAAAAATCCTGTAGGCGGTGACTATCTGATCGCAGCGCTACATAAAATTACTAGCGAGCAATCGGCTCTGAATTAGGCCCAATGTTAGCACCCTTCTAGCGGCGATGGTTCATACACTATACCACTGACCCACAGCTTTTTTGACCATTAATTCTACAAATACCAGATAGTTTCAACTAACTAGGGGCATGCAACAAGGCTGCCCACTTTCCTCTATCCCACAGGTTCTCAAACTCGGTCCTCAGGACCCCACACGGTGCATGTTTTGCAGGTCTCCTCACAGAATTACAAGTGAAATAATTAGCTCCACCTGTGGACCTTTTAAAATGTGTCAATGACTAATTAATACACCTGTCCACCCAGTGGCGGATCTTGCCACGGGCAAGCAGGACTTTTGCCCGGGGCGCCGCCTTCCGGAGGGCGCCGGCACCATCCGGAGGGCGCCGCACCATGGCAAGATCCGCCACTGTGCAGTGTGCGCCCCAGCAGTGTCCCCCCGCTGTGCCCCCCCTCCCGCTGTGAGAAGGGAACCAGACGCTACGCGTCTGGTTTCCCTTCGTGGCGCTGGTCCTCCCCCGCTATGAAGGGAATCAGACGCTAAGCGTCTAGTTTCCCTTCATGGAGAGGACCTTTGGTGTGCGGTGCACACCGCACAGCATTGTGGCACAGACGCTAGGGGTCATAATTGACCTCTAGTGCCTATGCTGTGCTATGGGAGAGACGTCATGACTGACGTCTCTCCCATAGATCCGAGGAGAAGAGCGGCGCCGGTCTGCAGGGTCTGGAATCAGGAGCGGGGTATAGTAAGTATACTTTTTTTTCCCTTCCCTTTCAGCGGTGCTACAAATGGGGGGCGTGACTGACCACGCCCCCATATTAAGCCATGCCCCTAACTTTTGCCCGGGGCGCCACAAGGGCAAGAACCGGCCCTGTGTCCACCTGCTGGGTTACCTGCAAAACATGCACTGTGTGGGGTCCTGAGGACTGAGTTTGAGAACCCCTGCTCTATCCTATTCGACCTGGCCCTAGATCCTCTATTGAGACATAGAAAAATCCACAGCATGGAAAGGCATTACAATTGGTAATGTCACAGTAAAGTCCTCGGCATTTGCGGATGACTTATTGTTATATATGTCTAACCCTGCTCAAGCTGGTTTCCGGTTGATAGATAGACAGTGTCTAGTTAGACAGTCAATAGATAGGCACCATATGTTAGACAGACCTTAGTTCGACAGGGTCGAGAGGTCGACAGGGTCAGAAGGTCGACATGAAAAAGGTAGACAGTACAAAAGGTCGACAGGGTCAAAAGGTCGACATGAAAATGGTCAACATGAAAAAGATAGACAAATTTTTTTATTTTTTTTTAAATGTAACATGTTTTTGGACTATTTCATACCTTCTCTATCCATGTCGGCAAAAAGTTAGTTATAAACCTTGTGGCGAGCGCAGTGAGCCACCGAGCCCGAAGCATGGCGAATGAAGCGAGCCCCGCAAGGGTATGCCTTTCTACAATTGGGGGTCCCAGACGACAAAACTATCCACACAAACCACAAAAATGCAAAAAACATGGTGTCTACCTTTTTTTATGTCGACCATTTCATGTCGACCTTTTGACCCTGTTGACCGTTTGACCCGGTCGACCTAATGTCTGTCTAACATATGGTGTCTATCTATTGACTGTCTAACTAGACACTATCTATCTTTTATACCACACCCGCTCAAGCTATCCTGGACCGATTGCATCTGTTATGTGATTTTGAGCTAGTCGCGGGTTTCAAAGTTAATTATTCCAAGACTGTAGTACATATATATCCATGTGCATACATATATACACAGGTACAGTGGCGGATCCAGGGGAGGGGCACTCGGGCCCGTGCCCCCCCTGTCATTTGTGGCATTTTTTTTTTTTTTAATCGGCCACAGCTCTCTGCAGCAATCTCCCCTTGATAGAGCCAGCGCTCACCACTGACAGCCGTCGTACTCACACTGTCAGCCGCCAGCGCAGCGCTGCACCTCCTCCTGCCTCGTAACCAATGGCAACCCGGCGCCCACGTCACGCTGCGCGCTGTCGCTCTCTCCTCCTGAACCGCGCGCTGCCGTTCTCACCTCCTGTACCCAGCCCGCCTCCTGCACTCACAGTGCGCTCTCTCCTGCTGTACCTGCGGTATGTGAGCACCGTTAGTAGTCCTGTCCTATGATGCCAGCCAGTGGGGTAAAGCCTTAAGGTATTTTCTAAGTATATGTGATAGGGGGGAGGGGAGCGTGTAAGGTTGTCAGGGAATCCTTCATTGTTTTTTTCCTGAAACAAAGTTATGTCCCAGTATCTCACCCTCAGCCCCCCCCCCGTCCCTGTATCTCCCCCTCAGCACCCTCCCCCTCCCTGTATCTCCCCCTCAGCCCCCTCCCCCTCCCTGTGTCTCCCCCTCAGCACCCTCCCCCTCCCTGTCTCTCCCCCTCAGCACACTCCCCCTCCCTGTGTCTCCCCCTCAGCACCCTCCCCCTCCCTGTCTCTCACCTCTCAGCACCCTCCCCCTTCTTGTCTCTCCCCCTCCTTGTCTCTCCCCCTCCCTGTCTCTCCCCCTCAGCACCCTCCCCCTCAGCACCCTTCCCCTCCCTGTCTCTCCCCCTCAGCACCCTCCCCCTCCCTCAGGGGCGGATCTAGAACAAAATGACAGGGGGGGCACCATGATAGTGGAAGTCGGTGAGGGGGGGGGGGGGTCTTTTGCTCATGCTCCTGAATGGTCTCATAACAAGGGTTGTGGCCTCACAGGGAATGGCATGCCGACGAGCCACAACCTCAAAATGACAAGTCTGGTAGGGGACAAGGTGAATGTGCGGGGACAGGTCTGCTAGGGGACAGAGTGAGTGTGCAAGGACAGGTTTGGTAGGGTACAGAGTGAGTGTGCAGGGACAGGCCTGGTAGGAGACAGGGTGAGTGTGCAGGGACAGATCTGGTAGGGGTCGGAGCGAGTGTGCAGGGACAGGTCTGGTAGGGGACAGGGTGAGTGTGCAGGGACAGGTCTGGTAGGGATAGGAGTGAGTGTGCAGGGACAGGTCTGGTAGGGGACAGGGTGAGTGTGCAGGGACAGGTCTGATAGGGGACAGAGTGAGTGTGCAGGGACAGGTATGGTAGGGGACAGGGTTTGTGTGCAGGTACAGGTCTGGTAGGGGTCGGAGTGAGTGTGCAGGGACAGGTCTGGTAGGGGACAGGGTGAGTGTGTGGGAACCAGTCTGGTATGGGACAGGTTGAGTGTCTGTAGGGCAGATGTTTGGGTGACAGGGTGAGAGAGTATGTAACTAGTTCTGGGCAGAGCACCGCTACCCGCCCTTCAATGCCTACCTCTCAGCACTCCACTTCAATGCACTCTCCACGCTTCATTACATCACAGCTCCCCCATTCCTTCAATATTCAAATTACAATATCCTCCATTACACACCTCACAGCACAGAAGACCCCCCCTACCCCCAAATGGGTGTAATATGGTATGCCGGTGGCTGGGCTCCCGGCAGCCAGCATACCAGCGCCGGAATCCCGACCACCGGCATGCCGACAGCTGGGTGAGCACGGTGGCACGCCACGCTATCTATTCTCCCTCCAAGGGGGTCGTGGACCCCCAAGAGGGAGAATAGGTGTCGGTATGCCGGGTGTTGGGATTCTGGTGCCGGTATACTGTTGGCTGGGATCCTGACAGCCGGCAAACTGAAGACCACCCCCCCAAATAGATAATCTTCCCAAGCACAGAAGACCCCCCCCCTCCCCATATTACCAAAGGTCCAGTGCTGCTTTGTGGATGCCTCCTCACCCCTCTGCACTGCTAGTTGACACTGTATGGTGCAATCAGGGTAAGGAAGCATGTGTGCATGCAAATAATGCAGGATGTGGGATACAATGAGGGTAGATGCTAGAATAGAACCAACCATACAATGAGTGACACAGAGTGGGGAGCGGGAGGTGGCACGGAGGTTTGCAGTCAGAGGTTTACCAATCTCACTTACAGTGGTCAGAACTAGGGGAGCCGTTGGTGAAGATGCCAGTTCTGGCTCCTTGATCAACTGGGGTCTCCAGAAAGGCGAGAGAGCACCAGAGAGGAGTTTGGAGACCCTGAGCTGCCCAGCACCCGGCCTGCGTGACAGGGAATGCTGGATACGAGAGCTTCACCCTGTCACTGAGCGGGCAGCGGCGGGATCCGGCGGCGGCAGCAGCAGTCCCCCCCCGCCGCACCTCCGCCGGAGACGAGAGCTTCACTGTGCCGAGTACGGGCAGCAGCGGGATCCGGCGGCGGCAGCAGCAGTCCCCCCCGCCGCACCTCCGCCGGAGACGAGAGCTTCACTGTGCCGAGTACGGGCAGCGGCGGGATCCGGCAGCGGCAGCAGCAGTCCCCCCCGCCGCACCTCCGCCGGAGACGAGAGCTTCACTGTGCTGAGTACGGGCAGCGGCGGGATCTGGCGGCAGCAGCAGTCCGGGCTGAAGGGAGGTAGAGGGAGTGCCTCCAAATCACGCCCACGCTCTCCACCTTATCCACCCACCCCCCGCACTGCCGCGCAGCTCCGGCCAGTATAGTTAATATAAAGGATTCAAAAATCATCCTAAACGACAGGGGGGGCACGTGCCTGGGTGCCCCCCCCCTGAATCCGCCACTGCCCTCCCTGTTTCTCCCCCTCAGCACCCTCCCCCTCCCTGTCTCTCACATCTCAGCACCCTCCCCCTCCTTGTCTCTCCCCCTCAGCACCCTCTCTCTCCCCCTCAGCACCCTCCCCCTCCTTGTCTCTCCCCCTCAGCACCCTCCCCCTCCCTGTCTCTCCCCCTCAGTACCCTCACCTCCCTGTCTCTCCCCCTCACCTATATATATATATATATATATATATATATATATATACACACATGTGTGTATGTATGTGTGTATATATATATATATATATTCACAGCATATATATATATATATATATATATATATATATATATAAAGCCAGATACTCAGGAACGGCACTCCCAGACATGAAGATAAATCACATGTACAAGTGGTAAATTTTCAAGTAGCGTTTCAGTGACCGTTTATTGTGTAGCAGCACTTTCCTCAGGCAACAAACATACAAAAACTGATAGCATTTAAATACGTGTACACCTCCAAAAGACCTATCACCGGGGTCGGTAATCCCCTCCCATCCGGTTACACGTCAGTAATGACCTCACCTCAGTCCACTCCCTGTCACCCACTGCCTATCACCCACTGCCAGTCACTCTCCATCAACCACTAGCTGTCACCAACTGATAGTCACTCTCCCTGTCACCTACTGCAAGTCACTCTCTCACTCTCTCCCTGTCCTGTGAGGCCACGCCCCTTGTAGTGTGGACACACCCCTTTTCTGCGAGCGAATGCGCTGAAGGAGCACGCAAATGTACTTGCCCCTTCCATGGTGCCCCCCCTATCATTTTCTTCTGGATCCGCCCCTGCACAGGTATATACATACATGCATATAAACACACACATATATGATATATATACATGTGTGTGTATATATACGTGTACTGTATGTATATATATATATATATGTATGCATGTTTAATAAGCTATGTGTGTGTGTGTGTGTATATATATATATATATAGGTGTATATATATATAGGTGTATATACAGTGTATATATATATATATATATATATATATAAGAACAACTGTGACCGGCACTCCTACAGCAAGAGATAGATACCCGGGTGCCTTCCCGTGGCACTACAAGGCCCAGCAAACAGAACAATGTAATGGGCGGCACTCCAATGGATTTTAAGAAATCATACAGCTCACCAAGCCATCTTCGTTCAACGTTTCAGGTGCCTTTATTTACACCTTTCGTATCCTGACGAAAGGTGTAAATAAAGGCACCTGAAACGTTGAACGAAGATGGCTTGGTAAACTGTATGATTTCTTAAAATCCATTGGAGTGCCGCCCATTACATTGTTCTATATATATATATATATATATATATATATATATACACACACACACACACACACACACACACACACACACACACACATATATATATATATATATATATATATATACACACATATATATATATATATACATATATATATATATATATACACACAGACACACTAGTTTTATGGACCCAGCATATACTGGGTCACCGCAGTCCCCTCCCCCGTGATTGGCTCCACCCAGTTCTGGAAACCCCCCCATGCAAATCCTGCGTTTGCCACTGCATCTCCCAACGCCGCCTCCACCCCTGCTCCTGCTGCTGCTGCGCCCCCCCCGCTGCTATGGAAACCGACCCGGTATATTGCCGGGTCGGAAAGCCACCAAAGGAGAGCAAATGCCGGATCCCACCCAGTAAAGACACGTTTCTCTTACCGGGTGGGATCCGGCATTTGCGATCTGAAAGCGGTATTAGTGTCCTTCTTACATTCCCCTAGAGGCTCGTTAAATACGGCTATTAAAGATAATGTATTGCTATATACCACTTGGATAGCGTGGCAGAAGTCCCATAGACTCATGAATACGCCCAGCATGTACTTGTTATTTTTGCCAATCTGTGGTGGAAATCCCTCCTTCCCTCCTGGTAGAGCTTCTGGGCAATGTTTGCTTTGGCATGCAAACAGTCTTAAATACCTGTACCAATTTCTTAATCTCCAAACTCATCAACCCTTTACCTACTCAGAACTGAAGATAACATTTCATGGATTGGATGTCCAATTATTCCTATTTTTGCAGACTACTAGTTATGTCCAAAAGGCTCTTAGGCACATACCAATATCCAGCTTTGATTGCGCCTTAGACAGCCTCACATGGAAGGGTGCAGTATTCCAATTTAAGACTTCCTTCATTTATTAATTTATTCGCCCCACGCTAGATTTCTCCGCAACAAGCCTAGTAAAATGGCAAACTGGATTCCCCAATATATCACTGCAGGACATGGGGGGATATTCAATTGTTTGAAAAGTCAGTTGGGAGTCTTTTTTTTCCTATCTACAGACAGGAAAAAATAGACACCCAACTGACTTTTCAAACATTTGAATTTCCCCCATGATGTCTTCATGCTGTAAATTAAACAAGTCTTTGATATCCGTATCATATGCAGAAATGCACTTGCAAATCTTACATAGGGCCTACGTCACGCCTAAACCAAAATTTTTGATAGGTGAAGCTGATAATGCTGTTGTAAATGTGATGTACCAGACGCAGATTTAATGCACTGTTTATGGTTATGTCCGAAAGTGATGGCATTATGGACTGAGGTCCAGGATTATATTATAAAGGTTCTGAATATTCCTTTGCAGATTTCGAAAATTTGGGCATTCTGGAATATTCTCTCTGCTCCTGAAAAATTTGAGTTTGTCAAAGGGCAAGATAATCCTATTAGCTAAATATGCTGCAGCCAAGACAAAAGTTATTATATCGCAATGGATAGCTCGAACATCCCCGTCACTAATATTAGTGCACACTAGAGTCCATCATTTATTCGTGATGGACTGGGTGGAAACTTCCACTCAGAAAGAGAAATTGACCAAAAAATTATTTGAGGTGTGGTTGCCATATGTCCCCAATTGTTTCCCTGTAATTAAAGAAGCACTACGTAAATGTTTCCGGTTTATAACATGGTATAACCTGGTGGTTATTGCTAATACAGCGCCATTTTGAAAAGTGCATGTGTCTTTAGGTGCTCCTATGGCCTTGCATACTCTATAGTGCCTAGTATCATTTGGCCGGACTAATACTTCTTTATTTTATTTATCCCTTCGTCATCATTCTTTAATAGTGTGAGCATTTTGCTAATACAGCGCCATTTTGAAAAGTGCATGTGTCTTTAGGTGCTCCTATGGCCTTGCATACTCTATAGTGCCTAGTATCATTTGGCCGGACTAATACTTCTTTATTTTATTTATCCCTTCGTCATCATTCTTTAATAGTGTGAGCATGGGCGTAGCTACCATAGGTGCAGGCAGTGCAGCTGCTATGGGGCCCACCTTCCCTGTCAAAGTTACATGTGTTATATACATTTCTCACCATTGGTTGGTACGTAGGGGTCCTTTCAAACTTTTTCCTTGGGGTCTGCAATATATCTAGGTATGCCCCTGGACCTGCTTATTGTAGTGTGGTATAAAATTAACTGTAGGGCATTTTAATGTTACATAATATGAATCGGGGCACTGTAATGAGGCACAATATGAACAGGGAGCACTATATATCATAATCCAAAAATATACTGGTAGGTTAATTGGCTCCAAACAAAAATTGTAAGCTCCACTGGGGCAGGGACTGATGTGAATGGGCAAATATTCTCTGTAAAGTGCTGCAGAATATGTGTGCGCTATATAAATAACTGGTAATAAATAAATAAATAATGTGAATTGGGGGTACGGTGCGGCATAATGTGTACTGGCAGCTCTGAAATGTGACATAGGGTGAACTTAAACACTACTACGATTCATAACAGAAACTAGGGCACTACTATGGGGCATGACATTAAATAAGGCTCTACTATGGTTCAGAAAATTAGGGCACTATTATAGGGCATAAAATTAACAACTGCTGCAGAGAAGTGTCTCTCTAAAAGCATTGGGACGGGGGCCCCTTCAAAATGTTGCTATGGGGCACACAAAGTTCTGGCTACGCCCCTGAGTGTGAGAACTGTAGTATTGACTTTGTCTTCTCACTGGTTCTACGTGATGTATGTTTTTTTTTATTTTTTGCCAAAAATTGTGGAGAATGTGTAACAAATTTCTGTAACAAATTTCTGGGGGACACCTGAGCGGAATGTTTATGCTTCAATTGTGCCTGTGTATTTTATTGGTTTATACTCCTTGTAATTACTGTATGCATTGTGTATGTATATTTCCCACTTTAATAAAAATGATATTTAAAAAAGCAGGTTGTATTGTAGCTAAACCTTTTGTCAATTCATCATGTAAAAATAGCTCACACAGGAACGCGTGTGAACCCTTATATAATCTGCTTTGTCAGAGAAGAATTTAAGGAAGTACTAAGTTATTAAAATGAATTGAGCGGTTAGAAACTACTATATATGGTCATGAAACATGCTATGTCACAAATCGATAGGGGACATTTGTGGGCCACATAAAAAAGAAAGGACGCCCACTGGTGCGAAAAACACTGTCTCTATGGGGCAAAACCTCCTATCACTATGGATCAGGAGTAAAAGTAGCCATCATGTACATTGAGGGTCATTCCGACCTGATCGCACGCTAGGATTTTTCGCTGCGCTGTGATCAGGTCAGAACTGCGCATGCGTATGCAATGCGCGGGCACGTTGTATGGGTACAAAGCGGATCGTTGCTGAGCAATGGATTTTACGAAGAATACATTCGCGCAGCCGATCGCAAGGAGATTGACAGGAAGAAGGAGTTTGTTGGTGTCAACTGACCGTTTTCTGGGAGTGTTTGGAAAAAAAAAAAAGTGTTTGGAAAAACACAGGCGTGTCGGAGCGCTTGCGGGGCGGGTGTCTGACGTTAATACCGTCCCAGGACAGGCTGAAGTGATTGCAGCGGCTGAATAAGTTCAGAGCTAGTCAGAAACTGCACAAACTGTTTTTGTACTGCTCGGCTGCACAGGCGATCGCACACTTGAAAGGCTAAAATACCCTCCCCTATAGACTATCTAATCGCAGCACTGCAAAAAATAGCTAGTGAACGATCAACTCGGAATGACCCTCATTGTTCCAATCTGCAAACTAATGGTCTGACAAGCATGAAAAGTTGGCAATAATCATACAGTGTACGGCAGGGACGTGCAGTCAGGGGAGGCAGTGCCTCCCCTGTCATTACTGATTAAAATAATATAAAGAAGATACTTATGTTATGACACATATTCTGTGTCATAAGTATTTGCTTTATATTATCCTAATCATCCGAGTCCTGTGTAAAAGTGTTTGGGAGGCACCGATCGTGGTGCCTCCCTGTCAGATAGGGAAAGGTATGGGGAGCGGGGGGCGGGCGCGGGCGGGGCCTAGCAATGGGCATTAAAAGCCCATTGAAAAATCATGGGAAAGTGGCACCATTAGTGGTGCCGCTTTCACACAGGGACGTGCTTTCAACCTATGAAAGCACGCCCCTGTCAGTGAGGCCACAGTGATTGGCCAGCGGATCCGTCACTGGATCCGATGTCAATCACTGTTGTGGGTGCGGCGGAGGTGCGGGCGTCGGCGGAGGTGCTGGCAGTGTGGGTGCGGGCGGCGGGGGTGCGGCGGTGCGGGCGGCGTGAGTGCGGGCGGCGGTGCAGAGTTTGAGCAGCGGAGCGGTAATCCATTTCAAAAATGGCGCCTCAGCGTCATTTTTGAAATTGAAGATGGCCGCCGCGAGCCAATCACGGCTCGCTGCGTCATCGCTCCGCCCCCTCTGGCTGACTTATATAAGTCAGCGCGAGGGAGCGTCTGTCAGTCCGACGGCGGAGGAGGAGCGGAGAAGAGCTCCTGAAGGTTGAAGACGCCGAAAGTACTGGATGGGCGGCGGCTATGCAAAAGAGCTTAGCAGCCGCCGCCCACCAGGTGAAGACGCTGGAAGCCCTGGGGAAGGCGGCGGCCATGCAAAAGAGCTTTAAGGCCGCCGCCTCCCAGGTGAAGACGTCAGAGGAAGACGCTGGAAGCCCTGGGGAGGTGGCGCCCCCCCAGGTGAAGACGCCTGAAGTCCTGGGGAAGCGGCGGCCATGCAAAAGAGCTTAAAGGCCGCCGCCCCCAGGTGAAGACCCTCTGCAATAAAACTTATTTTTTAAGACTGTGTGGTGTTTTTATTTTAATATTTTCTTTACAGGTGGGCAACAGGTGCCAGCAGGCCATTTATGTCCGGGCATGCTGGCACTTGTGGTTCTGCAAGTGCCAGCATGCTGGGGCAGGCTTGCTGGGACCTGTAGGCCACCTGTAAAGAACAATATTACTATTCTTTACAGGTGGACTACAGGTGCCAGCGGGCCCATTATGTCCGGGCATGCTGGCACTTGTGGTTCTTCATGTGCCAGCATGCTGGGGCAGGCTTGCTGGGATCTGTAGGCCACCTGTAAAGAACAATTTTAACAATGAACCCCGCACCCACCGCCACCAGGGGTGCGGGGCATAGCACTGGGCTATCAGCCCAGTGCTGGTCATTGCTCGGGAGGGGGGGACCCCATTTTTATTTTTTGTGGTCCCCACCTCCGAGGAATTCCAGCCCTGGGCTGACTAGTTTGGGGGGGGAGGGGTAGATTAATGCTATGGCAGGGGGACCCCATACCGAGTGTCTCCCCTGCTATGGCATTACCCCCCCTGGCTGGTTCTGCCTGGTGCTGGTTTTACGAATAAATGGGGGGGGGGGGGGGGGGCTACGCTTTTTTTTTCTTCCCCCCCCCCCTCTATGGGGGGGGGGGGAGGATGTTAGCTGCTTGTGCCTCCCCAGCCACTGACCTCACCGCACGCCACTGGTGTACGGCATACTTACCTATATCCTCTCCCCATTCTGCCCACTTCACTAGGATGTGGGCGGGATGCAGGAGGAGTGCCCACCAGCAGAGGCTGCGGTGCTGTCCACCTTGTGCAGGGGGGAACGCTAAGCACATATACACATACATGTGTAGATGTATGCAGTGCCAATTCTAGACCCTGTGACGCCCAGGGCGAACGTTTCCTTTTGCGCCCCCCCATTCAAATGTGCGCCAAAGGCGCGCTAAAAATCTAAGGGCATGGCCATAGAATAGTACCAATTCACATTACACTGGACAGTAGTTTCTGTCAGTTACATTACACCCCACAGTAGTACCATACTAACCGACTTTTTGGCTGCTCTCTCCGGGAGAGAGCAGCCAGGTCGGCTCGGCAGGGGGGCGGGCTGCGATGTGCGTGCAGAGGGGGGCGGGCCGGAGGTGAACCGGGGGTGTGGCGGAGGTGGGCCGGGGGCGTGACCACGGGAATCGTGTCGTGTAAGCCCTGCCCCCGCTGTGTAATGCCGCTATTACCGGCATTATACAGCAGGGGGCGTGGCTATGATGACGCAATTCAACAGGAATCGCGTCATCGCCTGCCCGGACCGCCCACTTTACTCGCTAAGTGGGCGGCCGGGCAGGGGGGGACCCCTGAAATCGGGAGACTTGCCTGCTCTTCCGGGGGGCCGGGAGGGTCACCCGATTTTCAGGAGCCTCCCGGCTATTCCAGGAGAGTAGGCAAGTCTGAGTAGTACACCTTATACACACCAGGTAGAGACCCTTATACACATTGCGCCAGGTAGAGCTCCGTATACACATTACTCCTGGTAGAGCCCCTTTTATGCACGTAACGCCCGATAGAGACCCATATACACATTGTGCCAGGTAACCCCTTGTACACATTGCGCTAGTTAGCCCCTTATACACACTGCTCCTGGTATAGCCCGTTATACACATTGCGCCAGGTAGAGCCTCTCTATACAGGGAGAGAGTGTGTGTATGTGTGTGCGCATGTATATATGTGTGCATGTGCCATCACTCACCATCCGGACGTGGCCCTGCACCAGTAGGTCTCCCGGCTCTCTTAGCGGAAGTGAGTAGTGGAGGTAGGCGGGTAGCAGGAGGCGTCCAGCAGGGTGGGTAGTGCTGAGACAGGGGTGCAGCATTTGAGCGGGTAGCGGATGGGCACATGCAGTTTAGATGGCACTAGCGGGATGTCTGCACCCATGCCCTCAGGTCGCAGTGCACCGGGGGTCCGCTGTGCTGGCCCGCACCTAAAACTGCCACTGGATGTATGTAATGTATGTGCTGGCATTAGGCTTCCCTCCCCTAAGCCCGCCCACCCCATTGGTTAGTTCACAAGAGTCTTTGGGCAGGCTTAGCAGAGGGAAGCCTAATGCCAAGTCCTGGGCTCTGCATGGCGGCTGTGGTAAAGAGGGCCGCTGAGGACTCCAGACACATGGCAGCATGTATATTTCATACTGCTACATATAGTGTGTGTGTCCTCCACCCCTGGACAAGGTAGTCGGTACTGTAGCCGCTGGTGCCCACTCTTCCAGGGGTGTGCGGTACTACCCAAAAAATCGGGTGTCTCCTGCAGGATCCAGGAGAGTAGATAAGTAAGGGGGTGGTTCCAACCTAGCAGCACTTGTCAGTCTGTCGGGTGTGAAAAATCTTTCACCATGACTGACTGACGTGATAATTTGTGATCGAGTACGCTCTCACCATCAGACAGGCCAGCAGGGGAGATGTGCTAAGCCTTGAAGAGCGATAAAGTGGAGAGAAATAAAGTACCAGCCAATCAGTTCCTATCATGTTACAGCCTGTGTTTGATAAAAAATGACAGGAGCTTATTGATTGGTACAATGGGCTCTATGTACTAAACTTTGGAGAGAGTTAAAGTAATAGCCAACCAGCTCCTGTCATTTTTCAAACCCAGCCTGTAACATGGCAGTTAGGAGCTGATTAGCTGATACTTTATCTCTCTCCACTTTATCTCTTTCCAAGGTTTAGTACATCTTCTGCAGTGTGGGGCAGCATTCATGATCATAGGGTATTTTAGAGACATAAGGTATCCTTATACAGCTGGGAAATGATAACTACCAGAAATGGCTAAGGAAATAAATAATGCAAAAACTAGTTGGCAACATGTGGCCCTCATTAGCTGCACATGTAGGAGAGACTGACTTTGTCTCTGTATACCGCAGCAGTAACAATGTACCGACCACATGACAGGAAAGGAAAAACACATCTACTAGGTGACTCATGTGCAGGACATTTGTATGGTTGTTGCATCCCAGTGGCACCAGCAGAGGGCGCTGCCCGAGAAGCCTGAGTCCTGCAGAAGGAGGAAGCCGTAGAGGTGTAGTACAGTACTGTGGAGCCGCTGCTGCTGCTGCTGCTGCAGGGTGGGTAGAGGAAGGGCTGGAGGTGCAGTGACAGCAGAGGGTGCAGCAGGAATCATGTCTGTGAACCTCAGTAAGAACGGGGCAGCCCTGCAGGCCGCATATAAGGATGTTGTGGATGGGAAGACCAAGACGAACTGGTGAGTGTGCCCACCACCTATTGCATGCAGGCTCACCCAGCCAGGGAGGTGTGTGCAGGGCTGGGAGCAGGATGTACCAGCAGGGTACAGAGCGGTCAGAGCCCTGCAGTATTACATACAGAGATTATAATTGTGTGGTCATATCTGAGTTTGCTGTAGAACTACAAGTCCCATCTTATCTTACCAGCCAAATGCAGAGCATGCTGTGACTTGTAGTTCAACACCTGGAAAGCTTCAGACTTCTTGCCTGTTATTCATTCAGTTTGGTACATTAGGGTTCCTGCTGAAAGCCTGCCTTTGTGTATACCTTACAGTGCTAAATGTACTCCGCCTTATAGGGTGGCCATTAATGAGACTTGCGTAAGAATGTCAGATTGTAATCTCTTATACGCAGGGCCTTCTTTACCCTATGTTAGAGCTTGCTCCAGCATGTGATGTCTATGTGACTCTTCCTACAAGTACTGTGTAAGGTGCTTTATAAATGCAAGATAATGATGGTCATACAGGACCCCCTCCCTAGCTGCATGTGCAGAGACACTATACGAGCACAATAAGGTAGATAACGCTGTCATCTTTACATTTTACCTAAAGTCTCATAATAAGTTGGATGGTGCAAATGCGAAACAGGAGACAGAAGGCCACCTGGCTATCAGTAGGAGACCAGGCAATCAACTGCTATTCGACATCGGCCTTAAACCATCGAAGATTAGGAATCATCGATGGCCGATTGCCATCCCTACCGAGGGGTGCCACCAAAATGCCAGCCCCTCCTCAGTGACAGGACCAGGGTGCTGCACTGTGACATTACGTGCAGCACTCTGCTCCTGTTACGTTGTAGGAGCTGGCAGTGCAGCCTGACAAGGATGCTGGGCACGTCCCCGGAGTGATGACAGCAGTGTAAGGCCGTGAGCCACCCCCCCTTTTCGAGATACTTAGGCATGCGCAGCCGGCTTTTCACTGCACCGGATGTGGGGACAGTGTGCAGCAAGGCACACACACATAAGTGGTATTAAGCTGCAACTTGGAATTCTGCAGAACATTGTGCACGTTGTTCTCAACTGCGGTCTAAGTTGGAACTTCGTGGCATTGTCAGTAAGTAGCTGGCGGGGAATGTCATGCAGAAGTGTCTATTCATTTTGTTGATGATTGTGGTACTTGTCAGTTTGGGAAGATAATCTATCTCAACCCAACCGGAATATGAATCCACCTACGCAGGCTGCTCTTTCACCCTACATTTAAAGAGATCTGCAGCAGTGATGACCAAGGGAGGTCAGAAACCTCACCGATAGTGTGCAGTTCCTTGGCATGATGAGCCCATAAAGCATTACAGGGGGCACAGGCAGAAATTTACCTCTCAATGTCAGCAGCCATAGAGGACCAAAACACCGGCCAAATGGTGACCTCATGCCCAGGGTGCCCCCGGTGGGACTGCTGATCATAGAAACTTTGAAGGGCAAAATGCTGACTATGCAGGAGGATACTATCTGAAAGGGGTTCATTCATTGCTGAAGGTGAAGAAAGACTTGAGATTGTGAGGCAGTATCTGAATGAAGAAGGCCAGCCATGCAGAATAACATGAGACAGTCATAGTCAGAGGTCATTCCTGGGTGTCACATCATGGAGCTTCTCCATGTGCCGGGAGGAGAAGACATCAAACGCCATTGCATCCAGGTCATCATCAGCGTTACATGATAAGGTGTCAGTGACATGGAGGTCCTTTACACCTTTGTACACTACATCCAGATGTTCTATTTGGAGTTTGGGCATGAAGTGCTGAATTCATCTTGAGGCAGTATGCAGGGGTTTGTGGAGAATGGTAATCAGGGTTGGTAGTAGGGAAGCCAATCCCGGGCCATTTTTTCAATCCCGGGTATCGGGATTGAAAAATGGCCAATCCTGGGATACCCGGGATTGGCTTTTAGCTAGGTGGCCGCCCCCTCTCCCCACTCCTCCCCGCCCGCCCCGCACATATAACTCACCATATACCGGGGGTGGGTGGGAGGGGAACATCATTTGAACGCTGCTGACAGCGCAGCTTGACCTCTCGCGCTGCGCTGGGGACCCGGAAGGAGGAAGCCGAGCAGCGTTTGAGCGTCCTGTGGACGCTCAACGCTGATCCCTCAATCCCCGGGATTGGAGCTTCCAATCCCAGGATTGAATCCCGGCCATTTTTGGCCCTAAATCTCGGGATCCCGCCGATCCCGGGATTGGCCACCATAGTTGGTAGTCTGTCTCCACCACCAGCACTGGGCACCCATTAATGATCTTGGGAAACGTTTGACAAGCAAACACTACAGCCAACAGTTTATTTGAATATGAGCGTAACACAACCTAGTCTCAGTAAGGGTGCTGGAAGCAAATCTGAGGGTTTAATAATCAGCAGCCAGGCAGCAGCAGAACCATGCAGGGAGGCGTTGGCCGAGATCATAATATGGACATGAACATAAAAAAAATTGGAGCACCGGGCTGGAAGTGAGCATGGCCTTGAGGTGAGAAATAGCAGCAGCATGACCGTCCAACCAACACCATTCACTGTTGGTCATACCCAAACAGCGCTGCAAACTCAACTGGCACCTTAACCTAACCCCATGGACCTGCACCAGTGTGCAACATTAAAGCGTTTATTGAAAGCACATACACCACATACTGGTGCAAGTCCAAGTTTGTTGCTGCTCCTGTTGCCGGAGGTCACATATACCAGGATGTCTTTCAGACTCCGTTGCACTTTTATGGGACTGCTCATGTAGCATGCATATGTGTATAGCAGTGTCCAGTATTAATATGTACTCGCATACTGTATGTGCATAACATAGGGGCAGATGTATTAAGCCTTGAGAAGGCATAAAGAAGTGATAAAGCGGTGACAAGTGCAAGGTGATAACGCGCTAGCCAATCAGCTCCAATATGTAAATTGACAGGAGCTGATTGGCTGGAGCGTTATCACCTTGCACTTATCACTGCTTTATCACTTCTTTATGCCTTCTCCAGGCTTAATACATTTGCCCCATAATTAGAAGTCCCACACACAATCCTCTCCCTGATGAGCTGACTTGCACCATGGTCACATTTCTTTGCTAGTAGTTTCAATCGAGTGTGGTATAGAAGATCTACAATGTTTAAGTTGACAGTCATTAGGTTGACCCCATATGGTCGACACTGACAAAATGTTGACATTGAAATTGGTCGACACAAGAAAAGTTGACACCCAATTTTGTAAAAATAAATAAAAAAGTTTGTGTCGTTTTCATCGTCCGAGCACAGGGAACCCCAATTAGTGTACAGCGCTCCTTGCATGGCGAGCGATCTGCGGGCAAGGTAACTCGCTCCTGTTACTATTCCCAATCTTAGTCCATGTGCAAGGTATATGAATAAGGTGTAAAAATGGCAAAAAAAGCTGTGTCGTCCATTTGAACATATCGATCTTTTGTCAATGTCGACGTAATGCATGATGCCTTTTGTCAGTGTCAACCTATTGCTTGTCGACCTAGACATTGTCTGTATAAATATTGGAACCCATTTCAATCTGGCCGCATATACTCTCAGAGGGGTCCTGTACAGCAGTGTTAAATGCATGCCTGGCCAGTACGGATGGTGTAATGGTTAGCTTTACTGCCTCACAGTACTGGTGTAATGGGTTCAATTCCCACTATGGCCTTAACTGTTTGGAGTTTAAGATTAGGCTGCGGGAGAGGAGGGTTAGGGATTCCTCTACTACGGACCCCCTGTCGGGATTCAGAACATTGGGGATGCCGCGGTCCTATATTTACACCACCAATATCTGAACTGCCGTTCTCACAATCCCAACCCCTCTGGAGAGTTGCAGAAGTGTGTTTTAACTAGCTGCAGTCATGCTGAACAATGGCTGAAGAGACTGAACAAATGCCGCGCTACTCTTCCGGTATAACATTTCCGGTATAACAAGTCTTGTTTTATTACGGTTTTGTTTCCAGTTGTAAAATGCAACTGAATATACTGGCGCTATACAAATACAGTATATGATAATAAGTAGTAGTGGGTATGTTGACAGTACTAACCCAGGTTTCTAGTCTTATATCCTTTATAATGCGTTTTACTAGGATTAAAATGCTGGTAAAACACAAGTAATTAAAGCCATCGGTTGTGAGACCTAACACCTAGAACAGGGAAGATCTGTATACAACAGAAATGCATTGTATCCAGTCTGCACTAGGTAAGGGTTTATGCACATTAGTGAGTCTCTTTGTGCGGTCTGACATAAGGAAGAGGTTATTCTTGGTAAACTCTATAATCTTGGCCAAACCCCAAGCAGAACGTCCCACCCGTTTAATTACATATTAGAAGGATAAGGCTGCATGACGTCAGCTGTCTGCTCTGCATTTTGTGCTGTCTTATGAATTTGTGTGTATAATGTATGAAAAATAACAATAATACCCAGAACGTCTCTAGAATCAGGTACGTAAGTTCTTTTTCTGCGCTGATAGATTTGGGGTAAGGTTTGCACTCTGAAGCTGGGTACACACTACACAACATTTCTAACAAATTTGCTGATAACCAATCGTTCCGACAAATTTGTTTTATCGTCCAGTGTGTACCCACTAGATCGTTAGTGATGCGCACTCCCGCGGGTAGCTACCGACATCCCCAGACAGCAGCTCAATCTAGGGATTCCTCTCACCGCCGTTCCGTCGCTGCCGACATCGCCAAGTGTGTGGCATTGTTTAGTGTGTACTCTGCATTACTGTATATGTGATCTCTCAGACCTGTTTTTGCAAATCCTGTGCTACATTTAGAGTCATTCGCGAAATCTGCCCCTTTCCTCCTAACGGTTAGCTGCGGGGATAGAATTGCAGGAGGCACATTTATAATGCATAGATATAGAGAGGACTCCCCCCACCCCCATTCTGACTCCACTCTGATTCGCCATAGAAAAATACAGTCCTCCAGTATTGGTGTGCAATGTGCTAGACCAGGACGTGTTTCCCAGCATGCTATAAGATCCCTGCATTTGCACCATGTAGCTGGATTTGTTCCTTCCTCTATATCAGGCCTGTGATCGTTGGCGTTTGTGTGCTGACTGCTCTCCGTTTGAGGAAGTCATGTTGCTTCTAATTAGGAAATAAGAAATTGTGGTGAGTGGGAAGTGCTCATTCACCATTACACTCTGAGCTCTATGTAACAATGACTCGGCACCATTTTACTGGCAATGGTAAGCGTGATCACTGCGCTGTTAATCAGTCATTCCTCCTCTACATACTGAGTGCGTACTACTTAGACATTGGGGTATATGCAATTGCGGTCGAATTGCCGCAAAAGTCGAAAAACGGGCATTTTCGGAAAAAAAAACATGTCGAATTGGATTCGACAATGCAATACAGTACTTTTCGACAGAAAAACGGACGTTTCAGATTCGACTTTTTGCAATTCGACATTTTTAAAATTCTACATGTCTGCAGTGGTAAAAATGCGGTTTTTCGACAAAAGTATATTCAATTGAAGAATGTCGATTCGACAACAGTGATTTTCGACAGTAATTTAGTCAATTTTATTCCACCTCACTTTGCTGGCAGAATCTAATAAAAAATGTTAAAAACATGTTTTTTTGTGTGTTTTTTTTATTGCTAATAGCATATCTATTTATATTAGAAGGGATTATGTACTTGGTTTGTCTATTAGGAGACACAAGTATTATTTATATATATTTTTTAAATATTATTATTATTTTATTTAACTGACTAATAGAGAGAGCATGGTTTTCAGTGGGAATGGGTTAAAATCCTGAAAAAAAAATGCGTGGGGTCCCGGATAAGTGCGTCCTGGATTCGACTTTTCGGACGGCACTAAAATGGTTAAAAGACCCTAAAAAAAATTGCGTGGGGTCCCCCCTCCTAAGCATAACCAGCCTCGGGCTCTTTGAGCCGGTCCTGGTTGTAAAAATACGGGGAAAAAATTGACAGGGGATCCCCCGTATTTTTAGAACCAGCACCGGGCTCTGCGTCCGGTCCTGGTGCAAAAAATACGGGGGACAAAAGACGTAGGGGTCCCCCGTATTTTTAACACCAGCACCGGGCTCCACTAGCTGGAGAGATAATGCCACAGCCGGGGGACACTTTTATATAGGTCCCTGCGGCCGTGGCTGACCGCGAGTAACCTCACCGCTGACCGCAAAGTTCCCACCATTGAAGATAATGGAGCGGCTGTGCAATGCGCTGTCTGACAGCTCAAACGCGCATAGCCAATCAGGAGAGTGCCACGACGTGGCGCTCCCTGATTGGCTGAAGGGACCCTCTGTGACAGGAGTCACGGGGGGGGGGGGGGGTCTCAGCATTCGGGGAAAGGGGTCCCATGTGTAAACATGGGACCCCTCTCAGTGCGTGGATCGGGTATGCGGTTTGTTTTTTTGCCAAGTATGTGGATTACAAAAAAGAAGAGGACAGATCTACACTGGATTTTGGTGAGTATAATTTTATTTTCAGGTACCCCGTGGATTCTACTTGGAGAAGTGGACCGAACCTCGTGTCAACATAGGTAAGTATGTGTGTGTCGGCATGTATGTAATAAAGTTTTACTTTCACGGTGTGCGTGTCCTGTTTTCTCTGACGTCCTAGTGGATGCTGGGAACTCCGTAAGGACCATGGGGAATAGCGGCTCCGCAGGAGACAGGGCACATCTAAAGAAAGCTTTAGGATCACCTGGTGTGCACTGGCTCCTCCCCCTATGACCCTCCTCCAAGCCTCAGTTAGATTTTCTGTGCCCGACGAGAAGGGTGCACACTAGGGGCTCTCCTGAGCTCTTTGTGAAAGTTTTAGTTTAGGTTTATTATTTTCAGTGAGACCTGCTGACAACAGGCTCACTGCATCGAGGGACTAAGGGGAGAAGAAGCGAACTCACCTGCGTGCAGAGTGGATTGGGCTTCTTAGGCTACTGGACATTAGCTCCAGAGGGACGATCACAGGTTCAGCCTGGATGGGTCACCGGAGCCGCGCCGCCGGCCCCCTTACAGAGCCAGAAGAGCGAAGAGGTCCGGAAAAATCGGCGGCAGAAGACTTTCCTGTCTTCAGATAAAGGTAGCGCACAGCACTGCAGCTGTGCGCCATTGCTCTCAGCACACTTCACACTCCGGTCACTGAGGGTGCAGGGCGCTGGGGGGGCAGCGCCCTGAGACGCAATAAATCGATAGAAAACCTTTTATGGCTAAAATAAATGCATCACATATAACTCCTGGGCTATATGGATGCATTTAACCCCTGCCAAAACATACAAGAAAACGGATGATAAGGACGCCGAGAAAGGGGCGGAGCCTATCTCCTCAGCACACTGGCGCCATTTTCCCTCACAGCTCAGTTGGAGGGAAGCTCCCTGGCTCTCCCCTGCAGTCACTACACTACAGAAAGGGGTTAAAAAAGAGAGGGGGGCACAAATTAGGCGCAGTATAAACAATACAGCAGCTATAAAGGGAAAAACACTTATATAAGGTTATCCCTGTATATATATAGCGCTCTGGTGTGTGCTGGCAAACTCTCCCTCTGTCTCCCCAAAGGGCTAGTGGGGTCCTGTCCTCTATCAGAGCATTCCCTGTGTGTGTGCTGTGTGTCGGTACGTTGGTGTCGACATGTATGAGGAGAAAAATGATGAGGAGACGGAGTAGAGTGTCTGTAATAGTGTTGTCACCCCCTGGGGGGTCGACACCTGAGTGGATGTACTGTTGAAATTGCGTGACAGTGTCAGCTTTGTATAAAAGACAGTGGTTGACATGAGACAGCCGGCTACTCAGCTTGTGCATGTCCAGACGTCTCATACAGGGGCTCTAAAGCGCCCGTTACCTGAGATACAGACGCCGACACGGATACTGACTCCTGTGTCGACGGTGAAGAGACAACCGTGAATTCCAATAGGGCCACACATTGCATGATTGAGGCAATGGAAAAAGTTTACACTCTTCTGATAATATAAATACCACCAAAAAAAAAGGGGTATTATGTTTGGTGAGGAAAAACTTCCTGTAGTTTTCCTGAATCTGAGAAATAAAATGAGGTGTGTGATGATGCGTGGGTTTCCCCCCGATAACAATTGATAATTTCTAAAAAGTTATTGGCAGTATACCTTTTCCCGCCAGAGGTTAGGGTGCGTTGGGAAACACCCCCTAGGAGGGATAAGGCGCTCACACGCTTGTAAGAACAAGGGCTCTACCCTCTCTTGAGATGGCCGCCCTTAGGGATCCTGCTGATAGAAAGCAGGAGGGTATCCTAAAATGTATTTACACACATACTGGTGTTATACTGCGACCAGCAATCGCCTCAGCCTGGAGGTGCAGTGCTGGGTTGGCGTGGTCGGATTCCCTGACTGGAAATTTGATATCCTAGATAAGGACAGTATATTATTGCCTATAGAGCAATTAAAAGATGCATTTCTATATATGCATGATGCACAGCGGAATATTTGCCGACTGGCATCAAGTATAAGTGCGTTGTCCAATTATACCAGTAAAGTGGTCAGGTGATGCGGATTCCAAACGGCATTTGGAAGTATTGCCTTAAAAAAGGGGATGTACCCCAGGTCGCCTCTCAAAATAAGACGCCGTATTATCAGGCGCAGTCCTGGTTGGCAAGCGGACAAAAGGGTTCCTCTTTTCTGCTCGTGACAGAGGGAGAGGAAAATGGCTGCAGAGATCAGCCAGTTCCCAGGAACAGAAACCCTTTTCCGCCTCTGCCAAGCTCTCAGTATGACGCTAGGGCTTTACAAGTTCAGGCACGGTAGGGGCCCGTTCTCAATGAATTTCAGTGCGCAGTGGGCTCACTCGCAAGTAGACCCCTGGATCCTTCAGGTAATATTTCAGGGGTACAAATTGGAATTCGAGACGTATTCCCCTCGCCGTTTCCAAAAGTCTGTTTTACCGACGTCTCCCGCTGACAGGGAGGCAGTTTTGGAAGTCATTCACAAGCTGTATTCCCAGCAGGTGATAATTAAGGTACCCCTCCTGCAACAGGGAACGGGGTATTATTCCACACTATTGTGGTACCGAAGCCAGACGGCTCGGTGAGACCGATTTTAAAATCTAAAATCTAAAATCTTTGAACACTTACATACAGAGGTTCAAATTCAAAATTGAGTCACTCAGAGCAGTGATTGCAAACCTGGAAGAAGGGGACTACATGATGTCTCGGGACATCAAGAATGCTTACCTTCATGTCAAAATTTACCCTTCTCACCAAGGGTATCTCAGGTTATGGTACAGAACTGTCACTATCAGTTCAGACGCTGCCGTAGGGATGGTCCACGGCACCCCGGGTCTTTACTAAAGTAATGACCGTAATGATGATATTCCTTCGAAGGAAGGGAATTTTAGTTATCCCTTACTTGGACGATTCCCTGATAAGGGTGAGATCCAGGGAACAGTTGGAGATCGGTGTAGCACTATCTCAGGTAGTGTTGCGGCAGCACGATTGGATTCTCAATATTCCAAAATCGCAGCTGGTTCCGACGACTTGTCTTCTGTTCCTAGGGATGATCCTGGACACAGTCCAGAAAGAAGGTGTTTCTCCCGGAGGAGAAAGCCAGGGAGTTATCCGAGCTAGTCAGGAACCTCCTAAAACCGAACCAAGTCTCAGTGCATCAATGCACAAGGGTTCTGGGTAAAAATGGTGGCTTCCTACGAAGCAATCCCATTCGGCAGATTCCACGCAAGACTTTCCAGTGGAACCTACTGGACAAATGGTCCGGGTCGCATCTTCAGATGCTTCAGCGGATAACCCTGTCACCAGGGACAAGGGTATCCCTCCTGTGGTGGTTGCAGAGTGCTCATCTTCTAGAGGGCCGCAGATTCGGCATTCGGGACTGGGTCCTGGTGGCCACGGATGCCAGCCTGCGAGGCTGGGGAGCAGTCACACAGGGAAGGAATATCCAGGGCTTATGGTCAAGCCTGGAGACATCACTTCACATAAATGTCCTGAAGCTAAGGGCCATTTACAATGCTCTAAGCTTAGCAAGACCTCTGCTTCAAGGTCAGCCGGTGTTGATCCAGTCAGACAACATTACGGCAGTCACCCACGTAAACAGACAGGGTGCCACAAGAAGCAGGAGGGCAATGGCAGAAGCTGCAAGGATTCTTCGCGGGGCGAAAAACCATGTGATAGTACTGTCAGCAGTTTTTATTCCGGGAGTGGACAACTGGGAAGCAGTTTTCCTCAGCACGACCTCCACCCCGGAGAGTAAGGACTTCACCCAGAAGTCTTCCACATGATTATAAACCGTTGGGAAAAACTCGACAGGTATTGCGCCACGTCAAGGGACCCTCAGGCAATAGCTGTAGATGCTCTGGTAACACCGTGGGTGTACCAATCAGTGTATGGGTTCCCTCCTCTGCCTCTCATACCCAAGGTACTGAGATTGATAAGATGGAGAGGAGTAAGCACTATATTAGTGGCTCCGGATTGGCCAAAAAGGAATTGGTAACCGGAACTTCAAGAGATGCTCACGGAGGATCCGTAGCCTCTACCTCTAAGAAGGGACCTGCTCCAGCAAGGACCTTATCTGTTCCAAGACTTGCCGCGGCTGCGTTGACGGCATGGCGGTTGAACGCCGGATCCTGAAGGAAAAAGGCATTCCGGATGAAGTCATCCCTATCCTGATCAAAGCCAGGAAGGATGTAACCGCAAAACATTATCACTGCATTTGGCGAAAATATGTTGCGTGGTGCGAGGCCAGTAAGGCTCGACGGAGGAAATTCAACTGGGTCGATTCCTACATTTCCTGCAAACAGGAGTATCTATGGGCCTGAAATTGGGGTCCATTAAGGTTCAAATTTCGGCTCTGTCAATTTTCTTCCAAAAAAGAACTAGCTTCAGTCCCTGAAGTTCAGACATTTGTTAAAGGGGTACTGCATATACAGCCTCCTTTTGTGCCTTCAGTGGCACTTTTGGGATCTCCAGGTGGTTTTTGGGTTCCAAAAGTCACATTGGTTTGACCCACTTAAATCTGTGGAGTTAAAATATCTCACAGAAAAAGTGGTCATGCTGTTGGCTCTGGCCTGGGCCAGGCGCGTGTCAGAATTGGTGGCTTTATCCTGTAAAAGCCCTTATCTGATTTTCCATTCGGACAGGGCGGAATTGAGGACTCGTCCTTAGTTTCTCCCTAAGGTGGTTTCAGCGTTCACCTGAACCAAACCTATTGTGGTGCCTGCGGCTACTAGGGACTTGGAGGACTCCAAGTTGCTAGACGTTGTCAGGACCCAAAAAATATATGTTTCCAGGACGACTGGAGTCAGGAAATCTGACTCGCTGTTTATCCTCTATGCACCCAACTAGCTGGGTGCTCCTGCTTCTAAGCAGACTATTGCTCGTTGGATTTGTAGTACAATTCAGCTTGCACATTCTGTGGCAGGCCTGCCACAGCCAAAAATCTGTAAATGCCCACTCCACAAGGAAGGTGGGCTCATCTTGGGCAGCTGCCCGAGGGGGCTCGGCTTTACAACTTTGCCGAGCAGTTACTTGGTCAGGAGCAAATACGTTTGTAAAATTCTACAAATTTAATACCCTGGCTGAGGAGGACCGGGAGTTCTCTCATTGGGTGCTGCAGAGTCATCCGCACTCTCCCGCCCGTTTGGGAGCTTTGGTATAATCCCCATGGTCCTTACGGAGTTCCCAGCATCCACTAGGACGTCAGAGAAAATAAGAATTTACTTACCGATAATTCTATTTCTCGTAGTCCGTAGTGGATGCTGGGCGCCCATCCCAAGTGCGGATTGTCTGCAATACTGGTACATAATTATTGTTACCAAAAAATTCGGGTTATTGTTGTATTGAGCCATCTTTTCTAGAGGCTTCTCTATTATCATGCTGTTAACTGGGTTCAGATCACAAGTTGTACAGTGTGATTGGTGTGGCTGGTATGAGTCTTACCCGGGATTCAAAATCCTTCCTTATTGTGTACGCTCGTCCGGGCACAGTATCCTAACTGAGGCTTGGAGGAGGGTCATAGGGGGAGGAGCCAGTGCACACCAGGTGATCCTAAAGCTTTCTTTAGATGTGCCCTGTCTCCTGCGGAGCCGCTATTCCCCATGGTCCTTACGGAGTGCCCAGCATCCACTACGGACTACGAGAAATAGAATTATCGGTAAGTAAATTCTTATTTTTATTTGGGTATTTTTTTTGCAGTAGAACTAAAGGTACCAGCGGGCCCGTTTCCCCCCCGCATGCTGGTACTTGTGGTTCTCCAAGTACCAGCTTGCGGGGGAGGCTTGCTGGGACTTGTAGTTCTGCTGCAAAAAAACAATATTCTTTTCTTTGACGCAAGGCTATCAGCCCCCCATCCGCAGCCCATGGATGGTGGGGACAGCCTCTGGCTTCACCCCTGGCCCTTGGGTGGCTGGAGGGGGGGGACCCCTTGATTTAAGGGGTCCCCACTCCTCCAGGGTACCCCGGCCAGGGGTGACTAGTTGGGGATTTAATGCCACGGCCGCAGGGACCGATATAAAAGTGTCCCCCAGCTGTGGCATTATCTCTCCAGCTAGTGGAGCCCGGTGCTGGTGTTAAAAATACGGGGGACCCCTACGTCTTTTGTCCCCCGTATTTTTTGCACCAGGACCGGACGCAGAGCCCGGTGCTGGTTCTAAAAATACGGGGGATCCCATGTCAATTTCCCCCCCGTATTTTTACAACCAGGACCAGCTCAAAGAGCCCAATGCTTAGGAGGGTTTTTTTTTTAGGGTTTTTTAACCATTTTAGTGCTGTCCGAAAAGTCGAATCCAGGACGCACTTATCCGTCAATTGGTCCGTTTTTCGACAGCGGGACTGTCGAATCCGTTTTTTATTGAATATGTCGAATTCGGGTCCCGGCGGGAGGGTATGTGACTGTCGAATTGTGTAGAATTTAAAAACGGTCGAATTCCAGCCGGAATTCGACCGCAATTGCATATACCCCATTAGGCTTTGCCGACTTGTGGCTCTAGCTGTGGTCGAACTACAAGTTTCATGTCCAGTGTCGGCACGCTGGGACTCCTAGTTCCATGACTGAAGTTGCCTCCCCTCTGTATTAGTATGTGACCATTATTAGACGGGTATGTCTAGCAATGTACTGTATGCTGGGACAGCTGAAGAACCACAGGTTGTCAGCATTTGGTTTAACCTGTACATGCACATTGCTAATTTGAGTGTTTATAATTTCAGGGCCCTCTACACCTATGAAGGCAACAACAATGACATTAGACTGGCGGGGACTGGAGGTATGTGTGTGTACAGGAAACCTCACTACATAAAAGCCTAGAGAGTGCTCAGCCTTTGAGAAACCTCTTATCACTTTTACCATAGTCTCTACCTCGAGTGACCTCATTCTTTTTCCAGCTCACGTCTCTCCCCCCCCCCCCCCCCTGCTGCCTCAGTTTGTCCTTTTTCCATCTCTCTCTTCTCTATCACAGACGGGGGTCTGGAGGAACTGGTGGATGAGCTGAGCAGTGGGAAAGTGATGTACGCCTTTTGCAGAGTATTGGACCCCAACTCCGGCCTTCCCAAATATGTCCTTATTAACTGGGTGAGTCAGCGAGATCTGCCAGTTCATGGTTAGCACTTGCTCAGGATACCCTGTCTCATGCTTCTTTCTCTTCTAGACCGGGGAAGGTGTGAATGACACTCGGAAAGGAATATGTGCCAATCATGTCAGCACTATGGCAAACTTTTTAAAGGTACAAGATCCCCTGTTCTTTCCAGATGTCCTCCCACCTGTCCTTGTTCCATTCTCTTCTCCCAGGAACCTGTATATTTCTTCTGAGGCTCAATTACTACAATCTTTATAATATTCACTATATTTGCCCCCCCTGATATGTTCTCATCCATGCAATAGGCACTGTTTCTGAACCATGAGAAAGAAAAGCATGTGACTTATTCCATTTATGTTCGTTTATGTACGTTGCCCCTTAATTTCCTTGGTGTGTCCATTTTGTTTCCATTACCAGTATATGGGAATGACAGGATATACAATGTTGGTTCTACAAACGGCCCTGTATCTGCTGTACATATCTGGCGGAATCCCGCTATATACAGCGGGCCTATCCGTACAAATTTTCAATCAATATATTTCCATATAACTCCATTGTTATAAATTCTATTCCAGAGCCTACAGTTATTTAAATATGCCCTACAGTAAGTTACTATAAGAACTTTAGATTTGAATTTATCTCTTACTTGAACAGTATTGCTTTAGACTATGTAGTCATAAAAGAAAACGGGATGTAGTTAATTTGCCGGCTGTTAGGATCCTGGCTGTCAGAATACCGACACTGAAATCCCGACAGCTGGCAATGCCGACAGCCAGAATCCCGGCGCTCAGTCTATGCCCACTCATGGGTGTCCACGACACCCGTAGAGCCGGCAAGGGGTTTTCTTTGCGCTCATCGGGATGCCGTTGTCTGTATACTGACGCCTGTCGGGAAATCATACTGAACCCAAAAAAAATATTGTGTGATGCAGATCTGGCCATGTATACACTGAAACAAAATTGTTCCCAAATCTGTGTTTCTCTTACGTCCTAGAGGATGCTGGGGACTCCGTAAGGACCATGGGGTATAGACGGGCTCCGCAGGAGACATGGGCACTCTAAAGACTTTAGAATGGGTGTGCACTGGCTCCTCCCTCTATGCCCCTCCTCCAGACCTCAGTTAGATCCTGTGCCCAGAGGAGACTGGGTGCACTGCAGGGGAGCTCTCCTGAGTTTCTCTGAAAAAGAATTTTGTTAGGTTTTTTATTTTCAGGGTGCGCTGCTGGCAACAGGCTCCCTGCATCGTGGGACTGAGGGGAGAGAAGCAGCCCTACTTAAATGATAGGCTCTGCTTCTTAGGCTACTGGACACCATTAGCTCCAGAGGGTCGGAACGCAGGTCTCATCCTCGCCGTTCGTCCCGGAGCCGCGCCGCCGTCCTCCTCACAGTGCCGGAAGATAGAAGCCGGGTGAGTATTAAGAAGAAAGAAGACTTCAGATCTTCACTGAGGTAACGCGCAGCGGTAACGCTGTGCGCCATTGCTCCCACACATACACACACAGCGGGCACTGTAAGGGTGCAGGGCGCAGGGGGGGCTCCCTGGGCAGCAATATTAACCTCAAGGGACACTGGCATAAAGTTTAGATACTGTGGAGGCGGTATATTAAAAAAACCCCGCCAGTATAAATAATTTGAGCGGGACCGAAGCCCGCCGCTGAGGGGGCGGAGCTTGATCCTCCAGCACTAACCAGCTCCATTTTCTCCACAGCACACTGCAGAGAAGCTGGCTCCCCGGACTCTCCCCTGCTGAACACGGTTACAGAGGGCAAAAAGGGGGGGGGGGGGGGCACATTTAATTGGCGCAGTTAGTGTAATAATATATATTTATATAAAAGCGCTGTACTAACTGGGATTTTATTCCAGTGTCTGGTGGCGCTAGGTGTGTGCTGGCATACTCTCTCTCTGTCTCTCCAAAGGGCCTTATTGGGGGACTGTCTCCATATAGATATATATATGAGTGTGTGGGGGTGTCGGTACGTGTGTGTCGGCATGTCTGAAGCGAAAGGCTCATCTAAGGAGGAGGTGGAGCAGATGATTGTGGTGTCTCCGTCGGCAACGCCGAAACCTGATTGGTTGGATATGTGGATTGTTTTAAATGCAAATGTGTCTTTATTACATAAGAGATTGGACAAAGCAGAGTCCAGGGATAAAACAGGGAGTCAATCCATGGCTTTGGCTGTATCACAGGGCCCTTCAGGGTCTCAGAAACGTCCCCTGTCCCAAGTAGCAGACACTGATACCGACACGGATTCTGACTCCAGTGTCGACTACGATGATGCGAGGTTACACCCAAGGGTGGCCAAAAGTATTCATTATATGATTATTGCAATAAAAGAGGTTTTGCATATCACAGATGACCCCTCTGTCCCTGACACGAGGGTATGCATGTTTAAGGAAAAGAAACCTGAAGTAACCTTTCCCCCATCTCATTAGCTGAACGCGTTATTTGAAAAAGCTTGGGAAACTCCAGACAAGAAACTGCAGATTCCCAAGAGAATTCTTATGGCGTATCCTTTCCCTGCATAGGACAGGTTACGGTGGGAATCCTCGCCCAAGGTGGACAAGGCTTTAACGCGTTTGTCCAAAAAGGTGGCGCTACCGTCTCCAGACATGGCGGCCCTCAAGGATCCTGCTGATCGCAGAAAGGAGACTACCTTAAAATCAATTTATACACATACGGGTGCCTTGCTCAGACCGGCAATAGCGTCGGCTTGGGTTTGTAGCGCTGTAGCAGCTTGGGCAGATACCTTGTCAGCTGACATTGATACCCTAGATAGGGATACCATTTTATGCTAGGTTCGAGAGCCAACGCCATGGCGATTTCTGCTAGGCGAGCCCTGTGGACCCGCCAATGGACGGGTGATGCCGACTCAAAGAGACATATGGAAGTTTTGCCTTACAAGGGTGAGGTTTTATTTGGGGAAGGTCTTGCGGACCTGGTTTCCACAGCTACCGCGGGTAAATCTACTTTTTTACCTTATGTTCCACCACAGCAAAAGAAAACACCACAATATCAGATGCAGTCCTTTCGGTCGCATAAGTCCAGAAGAGGTCGGGGCTCCTTCTTCCTCGCCAGAGGTAAGGGTAGAGGGAAAAGAATGCCTGCTACGCCTAGTTCCCAGGAGCAGAAGTCCTCCCCGGCTTCTACTAAATCCACCGCATGACGCTGGGGCTCCACAGAGGGAGTCCGCCCCGGTGGGGGCACGTCTTCGACTCTTCAGCCACGTCTGGGTTCAATCAGACGTGGATCCTTGGGCGATGGAAATTGTATCCCAAGGATACAAGCTGGAATTCGAAGAGGTGCCTCCGCGCCGATTTTTCAAATCGGCTTTACCAGCGTCTCCCCCAGAGAGGGAGATAGTTTTAGCTGCAATTCAAAAGCTGTATCAACAGCAGGTGATTGTCAAGGTTCCCTTAGTTCAACAGGGGAAGGGGTGCTATTCAACCCTGTTTGTGGTTCCGAAACCGGATGGCTCAGTCAGGCCCATTCTAAATCTAAAATCCCTAAACCTGTACTTGAAAAAGTTCAAATTCAGGATGGAATCGCTCCGGGCGGTTATCTCCAGCCTGGAAGGGGGGATTTTATGGTGTCACTAGACGTAAAGGATGCATTCCTTCATGTCCCCATATATCCCCCTCATCAGGCGTACCTGAGATTCGCTGTACAGGACTGTCATTACCAGTTTCAGACGTTGCCGTTTGGGCTTTCCACGGCCCCGAGGATTTTCACCAAGGTAATGGCGGAAATGATGGTGCTCCTGCGCAGGCAGGGAGTCACAATTATCCCGTACTTGGACGATCTCCTGATAAAAGCGAGATCGAGAGATCAGTTGCTGAAAAGCGCGTCGCCCTCCCTGAGAGTGCTGCAGCAACATGGCTGGATTCTAAATCTACCAGTCACAGTTGGTTCCAACGACTCGGCTGTCTTTCTTAGACATGATTCTGGACACGGAACAAAAGAGGGTTTTTCTCCCGATGGAAAAAGCCCAGGAACTCCAGAACATGGTCAGAGACCTGTTAAAACCGAAAAAGGGTGTCAGTCCATCAATGCACTCGAGTACTGGGAAAAATGGTGGCGACCTACGAGGCCGTCCCCTTCGGCAGGTTTCATGCTAGGACATTTCAGTGGGACCTTCTGGACAAGTGGTCCGGGTCCCATCTTCAAATTCATCAGAAAATAAGCCTGTCCCCCAGGGCCAGGGTATCTCTCCTGTGGTGGCTGCAGAGTGCTCACCTTCTAGAGGGTCGCAGGTTCGGCATTCAAGACTGGGTTCTGGTGACCACGGACGCGAGTCTCCGAGGATGGGGAGCAGTCACACAAGGAAGACATTTTCAGGGACTATGGTCAAGCCAGGAGGCTTGTCTACACATCAACATACTGGAATTAAGGGCCATATACAACGGCCTACGACAAGCGGGGAATCTTCTTCGCGACCTACCGGTTCTGATTCAATCAGACAACGTCACAGCCATGGCTCATGTAAACCGCCAAGGCGGGACAAGGAGCAGAGTGGCAATGGCGGAAGCCACAAGGATTCTGCGCTGGGCAGAAAATCACATAAGCGCTCTGTCAGCAGTCTTCATTCCGGGAGTGGACAACTGGGAAGCAGACTTTCTCAGCAGACACGATCTCCATCCAGGAGAGTGGGGACTTCATCAAGAAGTTTTTGCAGAGATAACAAGTCTTTGGGGACTTCCTCAAATAGACATGATGGCGTCACGCCTCAACAAGAAGCTTCGGAGGTATTGTGCCAGGTCAAGGGACCCTCAGGCAGTAGCGGTAGACGCCCTGGTGACACCATGGGTGTTTCAGTCGGTCTATGTATTCCCTCCTCTTCCTCTCATCTCCAAAATATTGAGAATCATAAGAAGAAAAAGAGTGCAGACGATACTCGTTGTTCCAGATTGGCCTCGAAGGGCCTGGTATTCAGATCTTCAGGAGATGCTCACAGAAGATCCATGGCCTCTTCCTCTCAGGGAGGACCTGTTGCAGCAGGGGCCCTGCGTGTTCCAAGACTTACCGCGGTTACTTTTGACGGCATAGCGGTTGAACACCGAATCCTAGCAGGGAAAGGTATTCCGGAGGAAGTCATCCCTACTCTGATAAGGGCTAGGAAGGAGGTGACGGCGAAACATTATCACCGTATCTGGAGGAAGTATGTTTCTTGGTGTGAAGCCAAGAATGCTCCTACGGAAGATTTCCACCTGGGCCGTTTTCTCCACTTTCTACAGACAGGAGTGGATATGGGCCTGAAGTTAGGCTCCATTAAGGTACAGATTTCGGCCCTATTTATATTCTTTCAGAAGGAATTGGCTTCTCTCCCAGAAGTCCAGACTTTTGTAAAGGGAGTGCTGCACATCCAGCCTCCTTTTCTGCCCCCAGTGGCACCGTGGGACCTTAACGTGGTGTTACTGTTCCTTACGTCACACTGGTTTGAACCTCTTCAAACAGTTGAGTTGGAATTTCTCACTTGGAAAGTGGTCATGTTGTTGGCCTTGGCATCTGCGAGTCGGGTGTCCGAATTGGCGGCTTTGTCTCACAAAAGCCCCTATCTGCTTTTCCATGTGGATAGAGCAGAGTTGAGGACTCGTCCTCAATTTCTGCCTAAGGTGGTTTCATTGTTTCATATGAACCAACCTATTGTGGTGCCTGTGGCTACGGGGGACTTGGAGGATTCCAAATCTTTTGATGTAGTCAGGGCCTTAAAGTTTATGTAGCCAGGACGGCTCGAGTTAGGAAAACAGAGGCACTGTTTGTCCTGTATGCAGCCAACAAGGTTGGCGCCCCTGCTTCTAAGCAGACTATTGCCCGCTGGATCTGTAACACGATTCAGCAGGCTCATTCTACGGCTGGATTGCCGGTACCAAATTCGATAAAGGCCCATTCCAGTAGGAAGGTGGGCTCTTCTTGGGCGGCTGCCCGAGGTGTCTCGGCATTGCAACTTTGCCGAGCGGCTACTTGGTCGGGTTCAAACACTTTTGCTAAATTCTACAAGTTTGATACCTTGGCTGAGGAGGACCTCATGTTTGCTCAATCGGTGCTGCAGAGTCATCCACACTCTCCCGCCCGATCTGGAGCTTTGGTATAATCCCCATGGTCCTTACGTAGTCTCCAGCATCCTCTAGAACGTAAGAGAAAATAAGATTTTAAACCTACCGGTAAATTTTTTTCTCCTAGGCCGTAGAGGATGCTGGGCGCCCGTCCCAGTGCGGACTAAATTCTGCAAGACTTGTATATAGTTTTTGCTTACATAAGGATTATGTTACAGTTTTGATCAGTCTCGGACTGATGCTGTTTTGTTTCATACTGTTAACTGGTTTGTATATTCCATGTTATACGGTGTGGATGATGTGGGCTGGTATGAATCTTGCCCTTAGATTAATAAAAATCCTTTCCTCGTACTGTCCGTCTCCTCTGGGCACAGTTTCTCTAACTGAGGTCTGGAGGAGGGGCATAGAGGGAGGAGCCAGTGCACACCCATTCTAAAGTCTTTAGAGTGCCCATGTCTCCTGCGGAGCCAGTCTATACCCCATGGTCCTTACGGAGTCCCCAGCATCCTCTACGTACTAGGAGAAAAAGATTTACTGGTAGGTTTAAAATCTTATTTTATAGGAGCCTAAAATCAGCCCCTATTCCTCTCCGCATCAGATCATCTATTAATTGGCATTGATAAATGCTGGCGATCTACCAGTGTGGGTGGTTATTGGCTGATTGTCTCCAGCAGAACAGATAAAATAAGATAAACACTGGCTTGTTCCTGGGACTGGCCACTTGGGGGCGTTGGTGTTAGTGTGAAGGCGCTTGTTATGTGTTCTGTGTAAGCTAGTTATTAATCACTAAATATGTCACAGCGTGTAAGATTACAATCATTACTTGGCAGAGCTATTGAAGCCCATCAAATTTGTGAAGACCAGAAAATTAGCCCTCCTAGTCCCGCCTTTGGAGAAAAGAGGCCGCCCCCTCTACATGCCTAGGCACATCAAATGACCTGCAGCAATCACAGTCATCTCTTATGATCGTCACCAAACATCCAGCCTAGAACCACATAGTTCTTTTCTATTCCACCTGCATAACAGTAACTGCTTGAGGGGGGTGTAGTATGGTATGCCGGTGGCCGGGCTCCCGGCGGCCAGCATACCGGCGCCGGGATTCTGACCGCCGGCATACCGACAGCTGGGTGAGCGCAAATGAGCCCCTTGTGGGCTCGCTGTGGCACGGTGGCGCGCCACACTATTTATTCTCCCTCCAGGGGGGGTGGCGTGGACACCCAAGAGAAAAGTTGTCGGTATGCCGGGTGTCAGGATTCCGGCGCCGGTATACTGTGGGCCGGGATCCCAACAGCCGGCAAACTGAATACCACCCCTTGAGAGATTCCTCATTTCTACTTACACAGGCAGCAGAGGGTATAACAGACCCTCAGACTTCCTCAGTGATTTCCAGTCACTGCCTTAGGGGTATACTTTTTTGCGGAAACTGCATCTTGCTCACAATGTAATGTGACTAGGACGTACCATGAGACTGCTGATAATTTGCTATATGACACTTGTATATTGTGTGTGACTGAGTCTGTATACAGAGCACAACAGAAACTGATGTGGAAAAAGCTGTGGCTAGTACATTGTAGCACTTCGTGTACAGATTCAGAGACTCAGTCACACACAGATATACAAGTGTCATATATAAAATTAATCAGCATAGTCTCCTTGTGCATCCTAGTCACATTACATTGTAAGGAAAGGGGCATACACACAGTGCCATTCTGCCTATAGGCAGATTTGCACTATGCAATTTCCTTGAATCACCCCAGTACCGAAATCCACTGATATTGCCTATACACATGGTGCGATTTTTTTGCTATGGTCAATTTTGACTATACAATGTATTAGATTGTACACGTTATAGTCAAAATTGACCTGCCTGCACGGTCTCTTTTTACTTGTGATGCCGAACCTGCGGGAGCATGCATTGGCATCGCAAGCTGTATACACACGATGCAATATATAGGGGGTAATTCAGACCTGATCGCACGCTAGTTTTTTCGCTGCGCTACGATCAGGTCAGAACTGCGCATGCGTATGCACCGCAATGCGCAGGCGTGTCGATCCGGTACAAAGCGGATCATTGCTGTGCGATAGGTTTTACGAAGAATCCATTGGCACAGCAGATTGCAAGGAGATTGACAGAAAGAAGGCGTTTATGGGTGTCAACCGACCGTTTTCTGAGAGTGGTTGGAAAAACGTAGGCGTGTCCAAGCGTTTACAGGGCGAGTGTCTGACGTCAATTCCGGTCCTGGACAGGCTGAAGTGATCGCAGCGGCTGAGTAAGTTCTGGGTTACTCAGAAACTGCAAAAGATCTTTTTGTCCAGCTCTGCTACACATGCGTTCGCACACTTGCACAGCTAAAATACACTCCCCTGTAGGCGGCGACTATCTGATCGCAGCAGTGCAAAAAACTGCTAACGAGTGATCAGGTCTGAATTAGGCCCATAGTCCATATCGGTAGTTAAATCGCACCGTGTGTATGCCCCATAAGATGCATTTTCCACAACAAAAGTCGCCCCCGGCGCTAGCAGAGTCTCAGGCAACCTGGCGTGCCAAGAGAGGCTATTTGGCGCGACTGCAGCAAAGATGTATGAGGACATGTCTGTATGTTTTTTTTGTATCCCATTTAGAATCTGATCAGTATCTGTTTATTCCTGTTCCTTTAATACACCCACACATCAGTATGCAGTGCAGCTTTCCTCATTAAATAGAACAGTTGTCTCAAATTCAGGAACAACTGTGATCTATTCTGCAGCATGTCCGGATAGTGTAAGTGCATTCAGGTGATTACACAACTCCTAAATATTTTCTATTTTTATATCCGTATTCTTTGCTACCAACTGGAGATCAGAAGGTCTCCTTCCAGAAATGAAGAGTAGATATCAAGGGCCTAATTCAGACCTGATCGCAGCAGCAAATTTGTTAGCTAATGGTTAAACCATGTGCACTGCAGGTGGGGCAGCTATAACGTGTGCAGAGAGAGTTAGATTTGGGTGGGTTATATTGTTTCTGTGCAGGATAAATACTGGCTGCTTTATTTTTACACTGCAATTTAGATTTCAGTTTGAACACATCCCACCCAACTCTAACTCTCTCTGCACATGTTATATCTGCCCCCCCCCCCTGCAGTGCACATGGTTTTGCCCATTCACTAACAAATTTGCTGCTGCGATCAGATCTGAATTACCTCCCTAGTACACTAGTGCTCCATAGCCTTTTATTGCATTGGATTGTTACTCAACCACACCCATGAATATTTGTAACCGTCTCTTCGCCATGACTGGGGGAGAATTGGTACTTTGCATTGCAACTGGGCTGCAGCAGAATGTCTGAGTAATGCAGAACACAGTGTTTGTACCTCCTATGGCATTTGTCTTAGTGGTCCTGTAACTTCTGAATACACCCCTGTCAAACCACCTTCAGAACTTACTCCATGTTGTTACCATCCTTAGAGCTCATATTTTCTCTTCCTGCGTCAGTCTACAAACACAGCTTGGGTCTCATCTGTCTGTTATATCTTCAGATAATCACCGGGAATTGGGGTGTTTTGTCTGCACATTACTTTCTGTTACCCCCACTGATTATGAATCCTATTTCCCAGGGTTTTCACAGGGGATTTCCCCCGTGTGGTTAGATCTCCATAACCTTCACCCACCCTGAGTGAACATGACCTTCCCCATCGCTTTCTGATCTTCCCAACATTCATTCCTCTATTACTGTTCTTTTCCTCTCTGTATCATCAGAAAGCAGATCCACATGTGGTGATAATTTCTAGCTCAGGGCTTTATTTATATCTCTCAGTTGTTTTGTTATTCCTTTGGTTTTTTTTTAACTCTTTCTGAGGACACCATTCAATTCAGTGGCAGTTGAATAGCGCCAGAATTAGCTCCCGGCGCTATTCAGTATGGCGCCATATGACACCCAACAATGGAATTTCTTCTCACATCCCCGGGGATTGCGAGCAGAAATCCGACAAAAGTGCCGGGCGATGCTGATTTCTGCCCTTAGCGTGGCGAAAGCAGCGATGCGCCGGGCACTTAAGTCGGAGAATACCCGTTCTCCCGACAAAACACCCTGTTGTATTGAATAGCGCCGGGAGCTAATTCCCGGCGCTATTCAACTGTCACTGAATTGAATCGTGTCCAAATGGTCTACTTTTTATTTCTATTACGTCCTAGAGGATGCTGGGGACTCCAAAAGGACCATGGGGTATAGATGGGATCTGCAGGAGACATGGGCACACTATAAGACTTTGGGTGTGAACTGGCTCCTCCCTCTATGCCCCTCCTCCAGACCTCAGACTTTGTGCCCAGGAGTGACTGGACACTCACTAGGGGAGCTCTCCTGAGTTTCTCTGAAAAGACTTTGTTAGGTTTTTTATTTTCAGGGAGACCTGCTGGCTACAGGCTCCCTGCATCGTGGGACTGAGGGGAGAGAAGTCAGACTACTTCTTCTGAGTTTCAGGGCTCTGCTTCTTAGGCTACTGGACACCATTAGCTCCAGAGGGTTCAATCACTTGGTGCGCCTAGCTGCTTGTTTCCGGAGCCGCGCCGTCATTCCCCTCACAGAAGTCAGAAGAAAGAAGCCGGGTGAGTATAAAGAAGAAAGAAGACTTCAGGACGGCAGAAGACTTCAATAACGGAGTTACAGCGCAGCGGTCGCGCTGTGCTCCATGCTCCCACACATACACCAACGGCACTCACAGGGCGCAGGGGAGGGCGCCCTGGGCAGCAGGTTACTGAGGTTTTTAAAACTGGCAAAAGAGCATATTTTCAGTGCCTAGGCTCTAAATATAAGACCTCTGCCAGTATAAAGATTTGAATTTGAGCGGGACTACAGCGCGCCGGGAGGGGGCGTGGCTTAGCCCTCACAGCTTACAAGCGCCATTTTCTCTCTTCACAGACACTGCAGAGACGCTGGCCCGGACCTCCACTCTCCTTAGCAAGTACAGGGAGCAAAACGGGAAGGGGGGGGGGGCACAGTCATCTGGTGCTATTTTAAACAGCGCAGTGATCATATATAATTTTTTCAGTAGTATATGGGCGCTGGGGTGTGAGCTGGCATACTCCCTCTGTGTTCTCTCTAACAGGCTTCCCTGTGGGTCTGTCCCCTATTGCCAGTGTGAGAGTGTGTGTGTCGGTACGGTGTGTCGACATGTCTGAGGCTGAGTGCTCCTCCCCGGAGGAAGTTACTGGGGACGCAGAGAAGGATTTGGGAGTGACACTGTCGGCACCGCCGACTGCTGATTGGGTGAATATGTTGAGTACATTGAATGCAAATGTGGCGTTATTGTCTAAGAGGCTGGATAAATCTGATTCTCAGACCCAAACGTGGAGAAAATCCATGGAGGACGCCTTATCCCAGGTACAGGCCCCCTCAGGGTCACAAAAGCGTTCATTTACCCAAATAGCTGATACGGATACCGACACGGACTCTGACTCCAGTGTCGACTATAGTGAGGCCAGTTTACATTCACAATTGGTTAAGAGTATTCAGTACATGATTGTGGCAATTAAAGATGTTTTACATATTTCTGAAGTACCTGCTGTTCCTGATACAAGGGTATGTTTGTATAAGGGAAAGAAACCTGAGGTGACGTTTCCCCCCTCTCATGAACTTAACGCTCTTTGTGAAAAGGCCTGGGAATCGCCTGATAAAAGGTGGCAGATTCCCAAGAGAATTCTAATGGCATATCCTTTCCCCCTCTGACGACAGGGAAAAGTGTGAGTCATCTCCCAATGTGGACAAGGCTCTGTCCCGGCTGTCCAAGAAGGTGGCGCTTCCGTCTCCCAATTCCAATAGGAATTCCTTTTCTTTTAAATTGTTTATATGAGATTTGTTAATAAATTGTTATTTCTTTTTACATAAAGCAAACCATCTTTTTATTAATTTGTTCAGCCAGCGCTGGTATACATTCTTTTTCATACTGTTGGGTTTTCTCTGAGAAACTGATCTTCCTCTTACCAGCTGCTGTTGGCTGCGCACTTGCATATTTAATATTTTGTGCTTCCGTCTCCCAACACTGCTGCCCTCAAGGATCCTGCGGATCGTAAGCAGGAAACGACATTAAAGGCCATTTATGTCACTACGGGTGCACTCCTCAGACCTGCCGTTGCGTCGGCTTGGGTGAGTAGTGCTATTGCTAAGTGGGCTGATAATTTGGCATCTGACATGGATACCCTGGATAGGGATAACATTCTTTTGACTCTCGGTTATAACAGGGACGTTGCAGCTTACCTAAAGGATGTGGCGAGGGATATTGGCCTCTTGGGATCAAGGGCCAATGCCATGGCAGTCTCGGCCAGGAGAGCGCTGTGGATTCATCAATGGAATGCTGATGCCGACTCCAAGAAAGCTATGGAAGCTCTCCCTTATAAAGGTAGTGTCTTGTTTGGTGACGACCTCGTTGACCTGGTGTCTACCGCTACAGCGGGTAAGTCATCTTTTCTTCCTTATGTTCCGGCACAACAGAAAAAGACACCCCATTATCAGATGCAGTCCTTTCGGCCTAATAAATACAAAAAAGGAAGAGGCTCGTCCTTCCTTGCTTCAAAAGGCAGAGGAAGGGGAAAAAGGTCGCCTGCTGTGTCAGGCTCCCGCCAAAAGTCCTCCCCGGCCTCTGCCAAGTCCACCGCATGACGCTGGGGCTCCCCTACGGGAGTCCGTGCTGGTGGGGGCGCATCTCCGACTCTTCAGTCAGGTCTGGTTTCACTCGGGGCTAGATCCTTGGGTGTTAGACATAGCGTCCCAAGGGTACAAACTGGAGTTTCAGGAGGTCCCCCCCCCCCCCCACCTACCGATTTTTCAAATCAGCCTTGCCAGTTTCTATCCCAGAAAGGGAAGTAGTGAGTGCTGCGATACAAAAGCTGTGTCAACAGAGTGTCATTGTCCCTATACCCCCGTCTCAACTGGGAGAAGGGTTTTATTCGAGCCTCTTTGTTGTACCAAAGTAGGACGGCTCGGTCAGACCGATCCTGAACCTAAAATGCCTCAATCTGTATTTGAAAACTTTCATATTCAAGATGGAATCTCTTCGAGCGGTGATCTCCAGTCTAGAAGGGGGGATTTTATGGCGTCAGTCGACATAAAAGATGCCTACCTACACGTCCCGATATATCCTCCACATCAGGCTTTCCTGAGATTTGCGGTGCAGGATCCTCATTACCAATTTCAGACGTTGCCGTTTGGTCTTTCCACGGCCCCGAGGGTCTTCACCAAGGTGATGGTGGAAATTATGGTACTCCTACGCAAGCAGGGTGTCACAATTATCCCGTACTTGGACAATCTCCTGATAAAGGCGAGATCGAAGGAGCAGTTGCTAAGAAATGTGGAACTCTCCCTGACGGTTCTGTAACATCATGGTTGGATTCTAAATTTGCCAAAGTCTCAGCTGATTCCGACAACTCGGCTGCCCTTCTTGGGCATGATCCTGGACACGGAACTGCGGAGAGTGTTTCTTCCGGCGGAAAAAGCTCTGGAAATCTAATGCATAGTCAAGGAGATTCTGAAACCGGCAAGAGTGTCGATTCATCAATGCACTCGAGTGCTAGGGAAGATGGTTGCGGCTTACGAAGCCATTCCGTTTGGCAGGTTTCATGCCCGGGTGTTTCAGTGGGACCTGCTGGACAAATGGTCCTGGTCTCACTTGCACATGCACCGGAAAATAAGTCTATCTTCCAGGACTAGAATTTCTCTCCTGTGGTGGCTGCAAAGTTCTCACCTCCTAGAGGGACGCAGGTTCGGGATCCAGGATTGGGTCCTGCTGACCGAGGCTGGGGAGCAGTCACGCAAGGAAGAAGTTTCCAGGGAAAATGGTCAAGCCAGGAAACTTGTCTCCACATAAACGTTCTGGAGTTAAGAGCCATTTACAACGGCCTTCTGCAAGCGGAACACCTTCTTTGAGGTCTAACTGTCCTGATTCAGTCGGACAACGTAACCGCGGTGGCGTACGTAAACCGCCAGGGCGGAACAAAGAGCAGAGCGGTGATGGTGGAGGCCACAAGAGTTCTACGCTGGGCGGAAAAACACGTGAGCGCTCTGTCAGCAGTCTTCCTTCCAGGCGTGGACATCTGGGAAGCAGACTTCCTCAGCAGACACGATCTCCATCCAGGAGAGTGGGCTCTTCATCAAGAGGTATTTGCAGAAGTGGCAAGGCGTTGGGGAATTCCTCAAATAGACATGATGGCGTCTCGCCTCAACAAGAAGCTTCCGAGGTATTGTTCCAGGTCAAGGGACCCCCAAGCTAGTGCAGTGGACGCCCTGGTAACTCCGTGGGTGTTTCAGTCGGTATATGTGCTCCCTCCACTTCCTCTCATTCCAAAAGTGTTGAGGATCATAAGAAGAACGCGGATTCCGGCAGTACTCGTCGTTCCAGATTGGCCATGGAGGGCCTGGCATCCGGATCTTCAGGAATTGCTCATAGAAGATCTGTGGCCACTTCCTCTCAGAGAGGACCTGTTACTGCAGGGGCCGTGCGTATTTCAAGACTTACCGCAGCTGCGTTTGACGGCGTGGAGGTTGAACGCCAAATCGTAGCTCGAAAGGATATTCCCGGGGAAGTCATCCCCACTCTCCTTAAGGCTAGAAAGGAGGTCACGGCGAAGCATTATCACCGTATTTGGAGGAAATGTGTGTCGTGGTGTGAAGCCAAGAAAGCTCCTATGGAGGAGTTTCAGCTGGGTCGTTTCCTCCATTTTTTGCAGGCAGGCGTGGATGCAGGCCTGAAATTGGGTTCCATCAAAGTGCAGATTTTGTCTTTATCTATTTTCTTTCAAAAAGAATTGGCCGCCCTTCCTGAAGTTCCTACTTTCGTGAAGGGAGTGCTGCATATCCATCCTCAGTTTGTGCCACCCGTGGGATCTTGACGTGGTGTTACAATTTGTCTCACTGGTTTGAACCTTTACGAAAGGTTGAGTTGAAATTTCTCACTTGGAAGGTGGTCATGCTTTTGGCCTTGGTGTCTGCCAGACAGGTGTCTGAATTGGCGGCTTTGTCTCACAAGAGCCCATATTTGATTTTCCATGAGGATAGAGCGGAATTGAGGACTCGTCAACAATTTCTGCCGAAGGTGGTGTCTTCGTTTCACATAAATCAACCTATTGTGGTGCCGGTGGCTACGGATGCCGTGACTGTGCCAAAGTCTCTCGATGTCGTAAGAGCTTTGAGAATTTGTCGCCAGAACGGCTCTTATTAGGAAAACGGAGGCTCTGTTTGTCCTGTACGCTTCCAACAAGATTGGAAATCCTGCTTCCAAGCAGACTATTGCACGCTGGATTTGTAATACGATTCGGCACGCTCATTCTACGGCTGGATTACTGTTGCCGAAGTCAGTGAAGGCCCATTCTACCAGGAAGGTGGGCTCATCTTGGGCGGCTGCCCGAGGGGTCTCGGCACTTCAACTTTGCCGAGCAGCTACGTGGTCGGGTTCAAACACTTTTGTTAAGTTCTATAAGTTTGATACCCTGGCTGATCAGGACCTCATGTTTGCTCAATCGGTGCTGCAGAGTCGTCCGCACTCTCCCGCCCGGTCTGGAGCTTTGGTATAGACCCCATGGTCCTTTTGGAGTCCCCAGCATCCTCTAGGACGTAAGAGAAAATAGGATTTTAATACCTACCGGTAAATCCTTTTCTCCTAGTCCGTAGAGGATGCTGGGCGCCCATCCCAGTGCGGACTGTTACTTGCAGTTGTTGTTTCGGTTACACGAAGTTTGTGTATCGGTTATGTTCAGCTTGTTGCTGTTTTTCGTTCATACTGTTATCTGGTATTCTTGCTGATCCAGTTGTACGGTGTGTTTTGTGGTGTAAGCTGGTATGTGTCTCACCCTTAGTGTAACAAAAATCCTTTTCATCGAAATGTCCGTCTCCCTGGGCACAGTTCCTATAACTGAGGTCTGGAGGAGGGGCATAGAGGGAGGAGCCAGTTCACACCCATTCAAAGTCTTATAGTGTGCCCATGTCTCCTGCGGATCCCGTCTATACCCCATGGTCCTTTTGGAGTCCCCAGCATCCTCTACGGACTAGGAGAAAATTATTTACCGGTAGGTATTAAAATCCTATTTTTTTTGGCCTCTTTCAGGGAGCGCATGTTACAGTTAATGCCCGGGCTGATGAGGATGTAGAGCCAGACTCTATCATGGAGAAGGTGGCCAAAGCTTCCGGAGCCAACTACAACTTCCATCAAGAGAGCAGAAGAGGCAATGATGCTCCACAAGGCCCTGTGGTGAGTGAGCCTTAGTGGTCAGAAAGATTGGATGGGCAGCCAGGAGAGATGTGGTGGGCTTCTAGATCTGTGAGTGAATGGGTGGGCAGCCAGGTGCTAGTTCTGCTAGAAAAGGGTCTGGGAAGCCAGGAACCAATGGATGTGGAACATGAAGCCATATGTTGGAAAGGATAGACGCGCACCTCCAGAACACATTGCTGATGGCGTGGACGACATGTGATCAAGGACTGATGGTGAGGGAGATGCAGATTGAGAGTCGGGGATCAATGATGAGAGTGAAGGCAATTGGATAGCCAAAGACATCGGGGAGCAGACAATTTATGGAAAATAAGATGGCCAGGAACATTGGTTAGGACGTGAGCAATAAAGACTGACCTTGTTATTCCCTTTCCAATGCAGGGCTCTGTTTACCAGAAAACCAACGCAATGTCCGAAATTAAACGTGTTGGAAAAGAAAACTTCTGGGCTAAGGCAGAGGTAAGAGCCATCATCTATAAGGGAGACAGTACCTACTGGCACAGTACTAATGCAGTCCTAGACTAACACTAAGTTTCTATCCACAGAAAGATGAGGAGGAACGCAGGCAGGAGGACCAGAGGAGGGCCAGCTTGGATAGGGAGCGACTGGAGAAAGAACGCAAAGAACGGGAAAAGAAAGAGGCAGAAGAGAGAGAAAGACGGTTTAAGGAGAGGTCAGGGGAGATAGATGCTCAGAGGTGAGTAGGGCTATAGATGAGACCATTGTTGGGTTACTCCAGCAGTCACTGTAACCTTGTGTTCTCTAATACTACACAGGAAGCTGCAACAAGAGTCTGAGAAAACACAGCGGGTGAGTTGATGGGAAATAGCAGCAATGGACATAGGGCACGTTAGATATACAATGAAATCTTTGGTGTGGGGACAGTAGGGGGCGCTGTACAGTTCTGCAAAGGTCCATTGACCTGGGTGTGGGGCCCAGTGTAGAGCCTGTATACCATATACCTATATATCAAGTTCCTGTAAATTCCAATCGAGACCTCGGCGTATGGACAGAATGACCCCACCCCCAATGTTTTTCATGCTGGAGGCATGCCCAGATCTCTGTTTTCACGGAATAGATGCCGTACCCTTGTGCGTGGCATTTATTCACCACCTTCTCTGCTAAATGGAGCAGCCGAGTGACATGGAGCCTCCCAACTCCCCACACACACACGCACCTCGGGACACTGTGGCTAGTTGTTGGCACAGCAGGACAGTGTCGGAAAAGCGTCACTGTCCCACAAATTCCAGATGGTTGGCAGGTATGAATGTAATGCTCTGCAGAGTTAGATGAGGATCAGACTGTGAGAGTAGAGGACATTGGATAGCTCTCTCATCATAACCTTGATTGCTTCTCCAGGATGCTGCTGCCCAGAAGTCTGTAAACCCACGAGAGATGTTCCTACAAAAAGAGCGGTCTCTCCCTAGTGCCACTCCAGTGAGTGCACAGCCTGGTGAGTATGAGCGGCAGCTCTTGCAGAGTGCGTGATGTTGTTCTGTAGCTTTGTCCTCACGTTATGTCTTCTGTTGCATCATTGTTCATGGAGTATGTCTTTTTCTGTCCCATGGCATCTTGTCTCCAGGGAGGCTGCGCAGTCCCTTCTTGCAGAAGTCAACCAGCCAGCCTGAGCCTGAGTCTCCTCCTCCTTCCCCTATAAATCGTGTTCAGGAACCCCCTGCATCCCCTGTGTACCGTGCCCATCAGACACCCCCAGATTCTCCTGTTCCCCCTGTATCTCATCCACCTCCAGCACCCACTGTCAATGTGAAAGGTACAAATAACCAATAGTAGTAACATCGGAGAAGGGAAATACTTTCATGTACTGTATGTAGCTGAAAAAATGAGCCTGTATTTCTGTGCAGAACAAGTCTCCGTCCCTCAGCATGACGAGGAGGAGGATTTATACCAGGAGCCACCAGAAGACCACAAAGTATATGAAGAACCTCCCCAGGTTAGTACCAGGGAGAGGTTTCTCCTCTGCAGCTTGTCACCAGACCCCGACAGTCAGCGTTCTCCTGCTTAGACTGTAGTGTGAGACACAGACTCATTGCGCGCTTTTTATCTGTTCAGCAGGAGGAGCCAGTCTACGAGACGGGACTGGAGGAGGACCGTGGGTTATGTGCGCGGGCGCTCTACGACTACCAAGCTGGTGAGTGAGTAGTGGGGAAATTAGGATTGGACCTGGTCAGATGGTACAAAGTAATCACTGCCTCTTTTTTTATTTCCAGTGAGTGTAGATTATTTATAGATTTCCTATTCCATTATCCTAAAAGATTCAAAAACTAGACAGAAAAGATAAGTCAATGATTGCTGCTTGTCTATGATAATGTGATGCACACAGACCATCATGAGATGTAGCCACTGAAATGCCGACGGTCGGAATCCCCACTTGGGTGGTGGTCCATGCAACCACCCGAGGGGGAATAGAACCCCGGGCCCGAAGTGTGGCGAGCAGATATGCTGCACTCAAGGCCGGGATCCCATCACTGGGGAAATCATACTGTTCCCGTAGGGCCTGACTCCTAGTTGTGCACAATTCTGCTCTGTGGATCTTGTGACTTCTAGCATCTGTGCATGTGTCAGAGCATGCATACACAACTCTGAGCAGCTATGGGCAGCTGCATCTGCACTTGTGGCTCAGTGAATGTGTGACTGGGCGGCAATGGAGGGTTCAGACATATAACTGTGTTGTTGGTGTGCAGCCGGAAATCCAGGCCTGTCCAGATGGCTCTCTTGCACCATTTTTAGGGCTGGTGCAAAGGTCTGCTAATGGTGATAATGGTTACTTCTAGGCATGCATTGATGGCGGCGGTGTGATCACATAGGGATGAATACAGACGCTTGGTAAAATTTCTGCCGACTGAATCAGGCCCATGGTGCAATAAATTATGGGGCAAGAAAAGCTGCTTAGGAGCTGTGGGACTAGTCTGCATGCAGAGGTGTAGCGTGGAGCCAACACACCCGGTGCACCTGCATGCTATGTGGCGTGAGCTATTACTTTTATACAATGGTTGCATTTATTTGGGAGAGCACATTTAACAAGCAGCAAACATGAAGATAAGGGCTCTAAGCCCACACGTAGTAGTACATATATGCTCACACCTTGTGTTAGTGACTTGAGAAATGTTTCAAAGCATATTACACGACTAGAGAGTGTGTGTGTGTGTGTGTGTGTGTGTGTGTGTGTGTGTGTGTGTGTGTGTGTGTGTGTGTGTGTGTGTGTGTGTAATATATATATTGATCTTCGAGTTATTACACTAAATCTTAAACCCATAAATTGGTTTTGTCAATATTTTTGCCCAATATTTTTGTCAACAATTGGGAGTTGTTGATCTATGAGCCTTGTCTGATGCACTTCCAGTTCTTTTCTCTTATTCCCTTTGGAGGGAAGCATAAATCTGTGCTGCACATCTTATTTCCTGAGTTGCCTCGGCATTCTGCAGTGCTGTCTTGGTGTAATGCAGAATCTAGTGGCCATAACCAGCAACTTGGAGCACGCAATCGTACAAACAGTATTGTGCAATTCTGACTGTCAGGGCTCCAACACCAGGTAAATGATCCCCAGCTGCAACTTCTTCACTTCCCAGTTTCTCATCTTCTTCTTTAATTTGTGTTCTGTTTCTGCAGAATGATCAGGTAGAAGAGTGCAGCACACTAAGGGGGAGATTTACTAAGCAGTGATAAGAGCGGAGAAGTGAGCCAGTGGAGAAGTGGTTGATGGGGCCAATCAGCAGCTCTGTATCATTTTATAGTATGCAAATTATAGATGTTATTTCAGTGCTGATTGGTTGCCATGGGCAACTTCTCCACTGGCCCACTTCTCCGCTCTTATCACTGCTTAGTAAATGTCTCCATTAGCCTGTTAGAGCACACATCTCATTTACTGGCTAACAAGAAATATAAGGCCATCTAATTCTGGGGGGCAACTCATCTGGTATCCATGTCTGCTTCTGTTCTTTGGGGGGTAATTCAGACCTGATCGCTAGGCTGCGTTTTCATACAGCCTGCGATCCGGTCTCGATTGCGCATGCGTATACACCGCAATGTGCTGGCGCGTTGGTCCGCAGCGACGGGATGTGCGAGAAAAGCGATTACAAGGTGACTGACAGGAAGAGGCCGTTTGTGGGTGGGAACGGACCGTTTTCAGGGAGTGTCCGGAGAAACGCATGAGGGGCCAGGCATTTGAAGGGAGGGTTTCTGACGTCGGCTCCGGCCCCGATCATCGCACTGGAAGAGTAAGTCCTGGGCTGTGCAGAGACTGCACAAACTTCTGTTTGTGCAGCTCTCTGCACATGCGATCGCACCCCTGCACAGCGATTTCCCCCTCCCCCTATAGGTGGCTAGCACCTGATCACAGGGATGCAAAAAACCGCACTCTAGCGATCAGGTCTGAATTACCCCCTTTATCTAGAACTTGGTGGTAGCATTAGCTATTTTATCTAAGATCCTTGACATATCATGTCCGCCCTTCTTTACTAGGAATGCTCTGTACCGTGAAAAGATAACTCATAAGATTCTACACGTTTACCTAGAAGATCCCTCTCCCTAATCACTCCTTGGGTTAGTAAAAGTGAGTGTTACATTTATGGTAACACATAGCATACATTGCCGCATCCTGGCAGCCACTTATAGGCATGCCTCCCATGTATATAAAAGTATGAGCATTCCTTAGACTAAGCTAAGTCTGCAGTACTTATCATTGAAGGCTGTGAGAAGTGAATCGCTCTAGCATAGTGACTGAGAGATGCTGATCTGATTTATTTTTTAGGAACCTGCTTATTACAGAGTAGCCTCTCGTTGTGTTCTCTGCTTACTGATTCTGTTCCATGAGCCCAGTATGGAAGACCTCAGAAATGTCATTGACGTCACTTTTGGGTGCCTGATCATGGTTTTCCAGAGCTGTTCCATTTAGAAGGCTGACATATTGGTTATTACTTCCTTACTTACCAGTAGTACTATTGATATGAGGAGCATGAGGAATCCTCCCTTAGAGAGAATGCTGATTGCGTAAGTAGGCTTTACTTTCCAATATAAGTAAGTGTTGTGTGGGTGCAGAGAGGTAGTCTTCTTGCAGTGAGATGCATGGGTCCTGGTGTCTGCACCATGGCAGCTGTGTTTGTGTGGTTAGCACAGTCCTGTCCACCTTGGCTCCTGGCGATATGACATGACTCTTTCCTTTATCTATGCTGCTTGTCTTTAGCCATGTAATTGCAAATCTAGGGCAGACAGAGGCACAGATTATGAAGATAACGATCTAATAAGTCATTCCATAAGTATCTTGTGTGTCTTGGTCCACTTTTATGATTTAACCACTTAACTGACGATTTTCTCTAACGTCCTAAGTGGATGCTGGGGACTCCGTCAGGACCATGGGGTTTAGCGGCTCCGCAGGAGACAGGGCACAATAATAAAAGCTTTAGGATCAGGTGGTGTGCACTGGCTCCTCCCCCTATGACCCTCCTCCAAGCCTCAGTTAGATCTTTGTGCCCGGCCGAGAAGGGTGCAATCTAGGTGGCTCTCCTGAGCTGCTTAGAATAAAAGTTTAAGTTAGGTTTTTTATTTTCAGTGAGTCCTGCTGGCAACAGGCTCACTGCTACGAGGGACTTAGGGGAGAGAAGTAAACTCACCTGCGTGCAGGATGGATTTGCTTCTTAGGCTACTGGACACCATTAGCTCCAGAGGGAGTCGGAACACAGGTCTCACCCTGGGGTTCGTCCCGGAGCCGTGCCGCCGACCCCCCTTGCAGATGCCGAAGTTGAAGAGGTCCAGAGGTCCAGAAACAGGCGGCAGAAGACTTTCAGTCTTCATAAGGTAGCGCACAGCACTGCAGCTGTGCGCCATTGTTGTCAGCACACTTCATACCAGCGGTCACTGAGGGTGCAGGGCGCTGGGGGGGGCGCCCTGGGCAGCAATGTATTATACCTTTTTTATGGCTAAAATACATCACATATAGCCCTTGAGGCTATATGGATGTATTTAACCCCTGCCAGATCTCACAAACTCCGGGAGAAGAGCCCGCCGTTTTAGGGGGCGGGGCCTATTCTCCTCAGCACACGGCGCCATTTTCCTGCTCAGCTCTGCTGTGAGGAAGGCTCCCAGGCTCTCCCCTGCACTGCACTACAGAAACAGGGTTAAAACAGAGAGGGGGGGCACTTATTTGGCGATATGATTACATATGTGAAAATGCTATAAGGGAAAACACTTGTATAAGGGGTTGTCCCTGTATAATTATAGCGTTTTTGGTGTGTGCTGGCAAACTCTCCCTCTGTCTCCCCAAAGGGCTAGTGGGGTCCTGTCCTCTATCAGAGCATTCCCTGTGTGTGTGCTGTGTGTCGGTACGTGTGTGTCGACATGTAGGAGGACGATGTTGGTGAGGAGGCGGAGCAAATTGCCTGTATTGGTGATGTCACTCTCTAGGGAGTCGACACCGGAATGGATGGCTTATTTAGGAATTACGTGATAATGTCAACACGATGCAAGGTCGGTTGACGACATGAGACGGCCGGCAAACAAATTAGTACCTGTCCAGGCGTCTCAGACACCGTCAGGGGCTTGTAAAAACGCCCATTTACCTCAGTTGGTCGACACAGACACGGACACTGACTTCAGTGTCGACGGTGAAGAAACAAACGTATTTTCCTTTAGGGCCACACGTTACATGTTAAGGGCAATGAAGGAGGTGTTACATATTTCTGATACTACAAGTACCACAAATAAGGGTATTATGTAGGGTGGGAATAATCTACTTGTAGTTTTTCCTGAATCAGATAAATTAAAGTGTGTGATGATACGTGGGTTTCCTCCGATAGAAAATTATTGGAGGTATACCCTTTCCCGCCAGAAGTGAGGGCGAGTTGGGAAACACACCTTAGGGTGGATAAGGCGCTCACACGCTTATAAAAACAAGTGGCGTTACCGTCTCCAGATACGGCCGCCCTCAAAGAGCCAGCTGATAGGAAGCTGAAAAATATCCTAAAAAGTATATACACACATACTGGTGTTATACTACGACCAGCAATCGCCTCAGCCTGGATGTGCAGCGCTGGGGGGGCTTGGTCGGATTTCCTGACTGAAAATATTGATACCCTTGACAGGAACAATATTTTATTGACTATAGAGCATTTTAAGGATGCATTTCTATATATGCGAGATGCGCAGAGGGATATTTGCATTCTGGCATCAAGAGTAGATGTGATGTCCATATCTGCCAGACGATGTTTATAGACACGACAGTGGTCAGGTGATGCAGATTCCAGACGGCACATGGAAGTATTGCCGTATAAAGGGGCGGTCCATCGGACCTGGTGGCCATGGCAACAGCTGGAAAATCCACTTTTGTTACCCCAAGTCACATCTCAGCAGAAAAGGACACAGTCTTTTCAGTCTCAGTCCTTTCGTACCCATAAAGGCAGGCGGGCAAAAGGCCAGTCATATCTGCCCAGGGTTAGAGGAAAGGGAAGAAGACTGCAGCAGGCAGCCCATTCCCAGGAACAGAAGTCCTCCACAGCTTCTGCCAAGTCCGCAGCATGACGCTGGGGCCATACAAGCGGACTCAGGTGCGGTGGGGGGTCATCTCAAGAGTTTCAGCACGCAGTGGGCTCACTCGCAAGTGGACTCCTGGATCCTACACGTAGTATCCCAGGTGTACATTGGAAATTCGAGACGTCTTCCCCTCACAAGTTCCTGAAGTCTGCTTTACCAACGTCTCCCTCCGACAGGGAGGCAGTATTGGAAAAAAATTCACAGGCTGTATTCCCAGCAGGTGATAATCAAAGTACCCCTCCTACAACAAGGGAAGGGGTATTATTCCACACTATATTGTGGTACTGAAGCCAAACGGCTCGGTGAGATCTAAAAGATTTGAACAATTACATACAAGGGTTCAAATCAAGATGGAGTCACTCAGAGCAGTGATAGCGAACCAGGACGATATGGTGTCACTGGATATCAGGGACGCTTACCTACATGTCCAAATTTTGCCCTTCTCACCAAGGGTATCTCAGGTTCGTGGTACAGAACTGTCACTATCAGTTCAGACGCTGCCGTTTGGATTGTCCACGGCACCCCGGGTCTTTACCATGGTAATGGCCGAAATGATGATTCTTCCTAAAAGAAATATGGACGCTTTCCTGATAAGGGCAAGGTCCAGAGAACAGTTGGCGGTCGGAGTAGCACTATCTCAAGTAGTTCTACGACAGCACGAGTGGATTCTAAATATTCCAAAATCGCAGCTTTTTCCGACGACACGTCTAATGTTCCTAGGAATGATTCTGGACACAGTCCAGAAAAGGATGTTTTCTCCCGGAGAAGAAGACCAGGGAGTTATCCGAGCTAGTCAGGAACCTCCTAAAACCAGGAAAAGTATCAGTGCATCATTGCACAAGGGTCCTGTGAAAAATGGTGGTTTCTTACAAAGCGATCCCATTCGGTAGATTTCACGCAAGAACCTTTCAGTGGAATCTGCTGGGAAAATGGTCCGGATCGCATCTTCAGATGCATCAGCGGACAACCCTGTCTCCAAGGACAAGGGTGTTTTCTTCTGCGGTGGCTGCAGAGTGCTCATCTATGAAAGGGCCGCAGATTCGACATTCAGGACTGGGTCCTGGTGACCACGGATGCCAGCCTGAGTGGCTGGGGAGCAGTCACACAAGGAAAAAATTTCCAGGGAGTGTGATCAAGTCTGGAGACTTCTCTCCACATAAATATACTGGAGCTAAGGGCAATTTACAAGGCTCTAAGCTTAGCAAGACCTCTGCTTCAAGGTCAGCCGGTATTGATCCAGTGGGACAACATCACGGCAGTCGCCCACGTAAACAGACAGGGCGGCACATGAAGCAGGAGGGAAATGGCAGAAACTGCAAGGATTCTTCGCTGGGCGAAAAATCATGTGATAACACTCTCAGCAGTGTTAATTCCGGGAGTGGAAAACTGGGAAGCAAACTTCCTCAGCAGGCATAACCTCCACCCGGGAGAGTGGGGACTTCAGCGGGAAGTCTTCCACATGATTGTAAACCGTTGGGAAAAACCAAAGGTGGACATGATGGCGTCCCGCCTGAACAAAAAACTAGACAAATATTGCGCCAGGTCAAGGGACCCTCAGGCAATAGCGGTGGACGCTCTGGTAACACTGTGCGTGTACCAGTCAGGGTATGTGTTCCCTCCTATGCATCTCATACCAAAAGTACTGAGAATCATAAGAAGGAGATGAGTAAGAACGATACTCGTGGTTCCGGATGGGTCAAGAAGGACTTGGTACCCGGAACTTCAAGAGATGCTCACGGAAGAACCGTGGCCTCTACCTTTAAGAAAGGACCTGCTCCAGCAGGGGCCTTGTCTGTTCCAAGACTTACTGCGGCTGCGTTTGACGGCATGGCAGTTGAACGCCGGATCCTGAAAGGGCATTCCAGATGAAGTCATCCCTACCCTGGTCGAAGCCAGGAAGGATGTAACCGCAAAACATTTTCACCGCATTTGGCGAAAATATGTTGCGTGGTGTGAGGCCAAGAAGGTCCCTACAGAGGAATTCCAACTGGGTCGTTTCCTACATTTCCTGAAAACAGGACTGTCTATGGGCCTAAAATTAGGGTCCATTAAGGTTCAAATTTCGACCCTGTCAAATTTCTTCCAGAAAGAACTGGCTTCAGTGCCTAAAGTTCAGACGTTTGTAAAAGGGGTACTGCATATACAGCCTCCTTTTGTGCCCCCAGTGGCACCTTGGGATCTCAATGTTGTTTTGAGTTTCCTAAAGTCACATTGGTGATCCACTCACCACTGTGGAATTAAAATATTTCACATGGAAGGTGAAGATTCTATTAGCCCTGGCTTCAGCCAGGCGTGTGTCAGAATAGGCGGCTTTATCATATAAAAGCCCTTACTTAATTTTTCATTCTGACAGGGCAGAATTGAGGACTCGTCCTCAATTTCTCCTTAAGGTGTTTTCTGTTTTTCACATGAACCAACCTATTGTGGTACCTGCGGCTACTAGGGACTTGGAGGACTCCAAGTTACTTGACGTTGTCAGGGCCCTGAAAATATATGTTTCCAGGACGACTGGAGTCAGAAAATCTGACTCGCTGTTTAGCCTGTATGCACCCAACAAGATGGGTGTTCCTGCTTCTAAGCAGACGATTGCTCGCTGGATTTGTAGTACAATTCAGCTTGCACATTCTGTGGCAGGCTTGCCACAGCCAAAATCAGTAAAAGCCCATTCCACAAGGAAGTGGGCTCATCTTGGGCGGCTGCCCGAGGGGTCTCGGCTTTACAACTTTGCCGAGCTGCTACTTGGTCAGGGGCACACCCTGACTGAGGAGGACCTGGAGTTATCTCATTCGGTGCTGCAGAGTCATCCGCACTCTCCCGCCCGTTTGGGAGCTTTGGTATAATCCCCATGGTCCTGACGGAGTCCCCAGCATCCACTTAGGACGTTAGAGAAAATAAGAATTTACTTACCGATAATTCTATTTCTCGTAGTCCGTAGTGGATGCTGGGCGCCCATCCCAAGTGCGGATTGTCTGCAATACTTGTACATAGTTATTGTTACAAAAATCGGGTTATTCTTGTTGTGAGCCATCTTTTCAGAGGCTCCTTCGTTGTTATCATACTGTTAACTGGGTTCAGATCACAGGTTGTACGGTGTGATTGGTGTGGCTGGTATGAGTCTTACCCGGGATTCAATATCCTTCCTTATTATGCACGCTCGTCCGGGCACAGTATCCTAACTGAGGCTTGGAGGAGGGTCATAGGGGGAGGAGCCAGTGCACACCACCTGATCCTAAAGCTTTTATTATTGTGCCCTGTCTCCTGCGGAGCCGCTAAACCCCATGGTCCTGACGGAGTCCCCAGCATCCACTACGGACTACGAGAAATAGAATTATCGGTAAGTAAATTCTTATTTTTACCTTCAAAAGCGTTAACATTGTTTTATAAAATGTATTTTATTTAATAAAGTTGAAAAAGTATTTTTTTTTATATTTAAACATTTTATATTATACACATCTGCAGAACGGATCTCCTCGTCAAAAACGGGGGGACAGGGTGGGACGGCGCAGTTTCATGAAATCTGACCATGCCAGTTAAGTGGTTGGCCTCAGTTTATTTTTTGCCCATGCTGGAGCCCGTGTCTCTTGTCGCATCTCCTTGCCATCCCCTTTATCTATATCTTCCCTGCCATCCCCCTTTGCTTCATATGCTCCCGTTCCTTCTCTCAGTGCAGACAAATTTATGATTTATTTTTAAAATCATAATCTTGTCCATTTCAGTAATTATCCTTGTGTATGTGGGTATGTTTGTAACACACTTTAAACTCCTACATCCTGTGACAGTCTGTGCTAACTTCAGTTAACTAGGGCATATGAAATTGGGCTGTTGGCCTTTACAGGTCAGGTCACACAGGGAGAAAGATAAAGAATAAGCGCAGCTGATACCTCCAATGGGGCACAGGGCTCTACAGAGGCAATTCCTGGATGTGGGCATAACAACTATTCTCTCAACACACAGTGACTCCATGATTTGTGCAATGTAAATAACAGTATAACCTGTAATAGTACTTATTTCCACGCCTAGGCAATCAACAAAATTAAATTACCCGTGCTGCAAGTATGGTAAAATTATTTCTGCTAAACAGAATAAAGCATTTAGTCAACGTGGAAAACCAAAAAACATCTTGAAAATTCTTTGCATAGGGGTGTATTCAATACGACCTATTCAATAGGGGCACATTTTTTCCGACAAGTCGAAAAGCAGGTGGATCGGCGGAATACCCGCTGATCTACCTGCTGCTGTCGGAAACGGGGCCAAATCCGACAGGTTTTGGCTCCCTTTCTGACAAACTCAATCCGACTTGAAAACAAGTCAGATTGAGGTGAGACAGGGAGCGGTGCGGCAGGCTACGGGGATGAGTCATACCTGTGGTGCCTCCCCCGCCGCCAAAGATATCACTCCCGCTGCCAGCACCGGCCGCCGCTGAAAGCTCCCCCGCTGGCCGCCTCACACTGCTCCCCCGCTGGCCGCCTCACGATGCTCCCCCAGCTGCTGCTGTCAGCGCACCCGGCAGCTGCAGCGACAGGACACAGGGAACGGCCAAATCCGACAGTCTGATTTAGCCGCTCTTTGAATAGGGGTTGTCTGGTCCATTCCGACAACTGCATGTCGGAATGGATCCGACTCTTATTGAATATACCCCTAAGTCAGTCCGACTTTAAAGAAAGTCGGATTGTCATTGTCGGGAACGAGCCAAACCTGTCGGGTTTGGCCCGGCTTTGAATACTGACCTGTTGGATTCTTTCCGTTGGAAAGGATCTGATAGGTATTGAATACACCCCTTAGTGTCAGATGCTTTAGGTTTGAATGCTCAGGATGGAGACAAGAGCTGTCTTGAGACATTAAAAAAACCCAGTGAGAATATTTTCTCTTACTTAGTATGGTGTGAGTGGGTTTTTCTAATTTACCACATGGTCCAGCCATTTTTTCATCCCACTTCTAACACCAAATATTAGTCATAAAAATATCTTATTGGAGGAAATTTTCTCTTTTTGGTGTAAATTAAATATAATTGCTTTGTACCATAAAGAATGAATTCATTAAAGAAAGCACAAACATTGAGGAAATGCTCTTAGTTATTAAAAACAATCATTTTCATAACAGAAGTACAAAAGCAGAAGTAACAAATCCATACATGGTAGCAGAGTTCCTTACATATGAAGCAATATTTCAAAATCTATGAACACAAAGTAAAATATGAAGTCTGTTACCATATAAAACAGCATTTGGTCCATTTTGATCTATAAGATTACATATTAAATCATAAATTTAGAAAATGGATTATCGGCACATCACAGAAAACAGATTACCCACAGGTTTTAAAACTGCAAATATTTTTTTAAATATTGTATTTTACAGTTATGCAGTCTATCATAGATTAGTGCACCATCTCCTCATGGCAACAGCAAATAATGCAATTCAGCACATTACTTCATGAAGTATTTTATTAAAATAAAAACTGATCTTGTGGAGGGTAAACGGCTCTGGGATTTGCTTAGCAACCATTAGTGGTAAAAAGAACCCATGGAATCTAATGGTTGGAAGTCACCCAGCACTGGAACGGTAGTCACATTATTGTCCAATCTAAATAGACAAGACTCTATCCTCCACCAAGCAAACCTCAAACTACTATGTTTTTTAAGAGACGTCACTAACAAAATAGGGCACTAAATTACCATGGTGACTGAACAGATTTCTAAGTAATCTCATGATTATTTTGTCATTTTCTATAGTAAACCTAAAATATATTGGACTTCAGTATAAAAACAATACCATTTGCAAGTTTTGGGCAGAATTCAATTATTTTCACCCACTTGCACAACTGTTCTGTTTCTGGGAGTGGTATAATCATTTCAGCTCGCTACCCCCGGGGTAGCAAGGACGCCCAACTTTCACGCAGCTAAACCTGATTACTCTGGGCACAATTATGCGCGATAATAGAGATCACTTTTTGAAAGGAGATTGGCGTGATATATCATTTGAATACCGCCCTTTGTGTCTTACTTATTTTATACAGGGTGAGGCAAAAAACCCTCCCAGATTTCAAAGGTTCACAAAGAAGGCATTTTGACAGAGTAAGAATTAGACCGTTCTCTGGTCACCTCACATACAGCTGTGACCTTACACAGAGACAGATTTAGAGGGCTGGCCGCCCCTAGGCACAACATTATTGGCAGTCGCTCCCCCACCAGCACAACATGGCAGCAAGAGAGTGAGAGGGGGAGAGAGGAAGAGAAGAGAGCGACAGACAGTCCAACGGATATGTTAAACAGAGGGGTATACAGTGTATTGTTTATAGGAGGATTTAATGAGAATGGAAATAAAATGAAGTAAAAATGCACTGCCACTTACCAGACTCTGGTGCAGGCTGCTGAATCAGTATCAGTCTGATTGATGTGGCGGCTGTCTGTCTCATGGGTGTCTGCAGGGAGTGGACAGTGCTTGCAGCTTGTTGTGCGGTGATCCCTGCAAACTGCCCGGCGGTTCCACATGCAAATAAATCATGCTTGTCGCCAGGCTGCTTGTTCCGACTTCCCACTTCTCTTACGGACCGTGGGCGAAGGGTGCGTAATGACGTTGAACGTCATTCATATGCGCACGGACAGGACCAGGTGACGAGGGTAACTGATGGGGGAGGTGACAGGAGTTGGGTGTCCAGCTGCGCTTTATCGTTATTTTCTCTTACGTCCTAGAGGATGCTGGGGACTCCGTAAGGACCATGGGGATAGACGGGCTCCGCAGGAGACATGGGCACTTTAAGAAAGACTTTAGGTCTGGGTGTGCACTGGCTCCTCCCTCTATGCCCCTCCTCCAGACCTCAGTTTGATACTGTGCCCAGTGGAGACTGGGTGCTTTTCAGAGAGCTCTCCTGAGCTTTCTGACAGAAAGTATATTTGTTAGGTTTTTTATTTTCAGGGAGCCTGCTGGCAACAGACTCCCTGCATCGAGGGACTGAGGGGAGAGAAGCAGACCTACTTCTGTGAGTTTCAAGGCCCTGCTTCTTAGGCTACTGGACACCATTAGCTCCAGAGGGAGTCAGAACACAGGTCTCACCCTGGAGTTCGTCCCATAGCCGCGCCGCCGTCCTCCTCACAGAGCCGCGCCGCCGTCCTCCTCACAGAGCCGGAAGATAGAAGCCGGGTGTGTATGAGAAGAAAAGAAGACTTCAGAGGCGGCAGAAGACTTCATGATCTTCACTGAGGTAACGCACAGCGGTGAAGCTGTGCGCCATTGCTCCAATACACCTCACACACGGCAGTCACTGTAAGGGTGCAGGGTGCAGGGGGGGCGCCCTGGGCAGCATATAAACCTCTTTTCTGGCAAAAATAGTATATATACAGCTGGCCACTGTGTGTGTGTGTGTGTGTGTGTGTGTGTGTGTGTGTATATATATATATATAAGAGCCCCCGCCAGTTTCCAGTATATTTGAGCGGGACAGAAGCCCGCCGCCGAGGGGGCGGGGCTTCTCCCTCAGCACTCACCAGCGCCATTTTCTCCACAGCACAGCTGAGAGGAAGCTCCCCGGACTCTCCCCTGCTTATACCACGGTTAAAGAGGGTTTTAAAGAAGGGGGGGGGGGGGGGGCACATAATTAGGCGCATATATACATTTATACACAGCGCTACTGGGTAAACATATGTTTATTGTGTTTTTTCCTGGGTCATATAGCGTTGGGGTGTGTGCTGGCATACTCTCTCTCTGTCCCTCCAAAGGGCCTTGTGGGGGAACTGTCTTCAGATAAGATAATTCCCTGAGTGTGTGGTGTGTCGGTACGCGTGTGTCGATATGTCTGAGGTAAAAGGCTCTCCTAGGGAGGAGGGGGAACAAATGAATGTGGTGTCTCCGTCGACAACGACGACACCTGACTGGATGGATATATAGAATGTTTTAAGCGCTAATGTAAATTTATTGCACAAAAGATGAGAAGGAACAGCCAGGGAGTCAACCCATGTCTGTCCCTATGTCGCAGGGGCCTTCAGGGTCTCAAAAGCGCCCACTATCCCAAAATAATAGTCACAGATACCGACACGGATTCTGACTCCAGTGTCGACTACGATGATGCAAAGTTACAGCCAAAATTGGCTAAAAGTATTCAATATATGATTATTGTAATAAAAGATGATTTGCATATCAAAACCCCTGTCCCTGACACGAGGGTACACATGTATAGGGTAAAGAAACCTGAGGTAAACTTTCCCCCATCTCATGAACGAGTTATTGAAAAGGCTTGGAAATCTCCAGACCAGAAACTGCAGATTCCCAAAAATGGATTCTTAGGACGTATCCTTTCCCGACTAAGGACAGGATACGGTAAGAATCTTCCCCAAGAGGGAAAAAAGCTTGGACATGCTTATGCAAAAAATGTAGCGCAGACAGCAGGCTACCTGGAAGTCCATTTACACAATCTAGTACCTTACTCAACCCGGCGTTAGTGTCGGCTTGGGTTTGTAGCGATGTAGCAGCAAGGATAGGTACCTTATCGACGGAAATTAATACCCTGGATAAGGATACCGGTTTATAGACCCTGGGTCATATTAAAGATGCTGTCTTATATATGGGAAATGCTCAAAGAGACATTGGCCTACTGAGTTCTAGAAATCACCGCTATGTCGATTTCTGCTAGACGAGTCCTATGGACCCGGCAATGGACAGAAGGCATATGGAGGTTTTACCTTACAAGGGTGAGGAATTGGTTGGGGAAGGTCTCTCGGACCTGGTCTCCACAACTATTGCAACTAAATAAAATTTTTGCCATGTATTTCCTCACAGCCTAAGAAAGCACCACATTAACACATGCGGTCCTTTCGGTTATATAAAAACAAGAGAGTACGAAGATAGTCTTTTCTTGCCAGAGGTAAGGTCAGGGAAAACAAGCTGCCAACCACAGCTAGTTCCCAGGAGCAGAAGTCCTCCCCGGCCTCTATAAAATCCACAGCGTGATGCAGGAACTCCGCTGAGGGAGTCCGCCCCAGGTGGGGCACGTCTTCGACTTGTCAGCCACATCTGGGTTCACTCACAGGTGGATCCCGGGGCAATAGAAATTATTTCCCAGGGTTACAAGCTGGAATTCGAACAAGTGTCTCCTCGCCGGATTTTCAAATCGGCCTTAACAGCTTCTCCCCCAGAAAGGGAGCTACTGTTAAATGCAATTCACAAAGTGTATCATCAACAAGTGGTGGTCAAAGTTCCCCTACCTCTACATGAGAAAGGGGAGTAAATCAACCCTGTTAGTAGTCCCGAAACCGGACGGTTCGGTCAGACCCATTTTACATTTAAAATCCTTGAACCTATACTTAAAAAGGTTCAAGTTCAAGGTGCAATCGCTCAGAGCGGTCATCGCCACCCTAGAAAGGGGGAGATTTTATGGTATCCCTTGACATAAAGGATGCATACCTTCATGTTCCCATATATCCACCTCATCAGGCGTACCTAAGAATTGCAGTACAGGTTATCATTACCAGGGCTTTCCACCAAGGATTTTCACCAAGGTAATGGCGGAAATGATGGTGCTCCTGCGCAAGCAGGATGTCGCAATTATCCCGTACTTGGACGATCTCCTCATAAAAGCGAGATCAAGAAAGCAGTCACTAAACAGCGTATCACTTTCACTGAAGGTGTTACAGCAACATAGCTGTTTTCTTAATATCCCGAAGTCGCAGTTGGTTCCTACAACTGGTCTGACCTTCTTGGGCATGATTCTGGATACGGTCCAGAAAAGGGTTTATCTTCAGATAGAAAAGGCTCAGGAACTCATGACTCTGGTCAGGAACCTATTGAAGCCAAAACAGGTGCATTACTGCACTCGAGTCCTGGAAAAGATGGTGGCGTCATACAAAGCCTTCCAATGGGACCTACTGGCAAGTGGTCCGAATCACATCTACAGATTCACCATTTGATCGCCCTGTCCCCCAGGGCCAGGGTATCTCTCCTGTGATGGTGTTCACCTTCTAGAGGACCGCAGGTTTGGCATTCAGGACTGGATTCTGGTGACCACAGACGCGAGCTTCCGAGGTTGGGGAGCAGTCACACAGGGGAGAAACTTCCAGGGTCTTGGGTCAAGTCAAGGGACTTGTCTTCACATCAACATCCTGGAGCTGAGGGCCATATACAACGCCCTTCGTCAAGCGGAGACCTTGCTTCGCGACTTACCAGTTCTGATCCAATCAGACAACATCACCGCAGTGGCTCATGTAAACCGCCAGGACGGCACAAGGAGCAGAGTGGCAAGAAGCCACCAGGATTCTTTGCTGGGCAAAAAATCATGTAAGCGCACTGTTAGCAGTGTTCATTCCAGGAGTGGACAACTGGGAAGCAGACTTCCTCAGCAGACACGACCTGCATCCAGGAGTGAGGACTTCATCAGGAGGTCTCCACACAGATTGCAAGTCAGTGGGGACTGGCCCAAATAGACATGAGGACGTCCCGCCTCAACAAAAAGCTGAAAAGGTATTGCGCCAGGTCAGTAGACCCTCAGACGGTAGCTGTGGACGCCCTAGTGACACCGTGGGTGTTCCAGTCGGTCTAGGTGTTTCCTCCTCTTCCTCTCATCCCAAAGGTGTTGAGAATAATAGGAAAAAGAGGAGTACACAATTCTCATTGTTCTAGATTGGCCATGAAGGGCCTGATATCCGGATCTGCAGCAGATGCTCACAGAAGATCAGTGGCATCTTCCTCTAAGACAGGACCTGTTGCAACAGGGGCCCTGTCTGTTCCAAGTCTTACCGCGGCTGCGTTTGACGGCATGGCGGTTGAACGCCGGATCCTAGCGGAAAAGGGCATTCCGGATGAGGTCATTCCTACGCTGATAAAGGCTAGGAAAGACGTGACAACTAAACATTATCACCGTATATGGTGAAAATATGTTTCTTGGTGTGAGGCCAGGAATGCTCCTACGGAAGAATTTCATCTGGGCCGTTGTCCTTCACTTCCTACAAACTGGAGTGAATTTGGGCCTAGAATTAGGCTCCATTAAGGTTCAGATTTCGGCCTTATCCATTTTCTTTCAAAAAGAATTGGCTTCTCTCCCAGAAGTACAGACTTTTGTGAAGGGAGTGCTGCATATTCAGCCTCCTTTTGTACCTCCGGTGGCGCATTGGGACCTTAACGTGGTGTTGAGTTTCCTTAAGTCGCACTGTTTTGAACCACTTAAAATGGTGGAGTGAAAATATCTCACTTGAAAGGTGGTCATGTGGTTAGCCTTGGCTTCGGCTAGGCGAGTGTCGGAATTGGCGGCTTTGTCTCATAAAAGTCCCTATCTGGTTTTCCATATGGATAGAGCGGAATTGCGGACCCGTCCTCAATTCGTGCCTACGGTGGTGTCATCTTTTTATATGAACCAACCTATTGTGGTGCCTGTGGCTACACGTGACTTGGAGGATTCCGAGTCCCTTGATGTGGTCAGGGTTTTGAAAACTTACGTAGCCAGAACGGCTAGAGTCAGAAGAAACAGAAGTACTGTTTGTCCTGTATGCAGCCAACAAGGTTGGCGCTCCTGCTTCAAAGCAGACTATTGCGCACTGGATCTGTAACACGATTCAGCGAGCGTGCGATGGCGGGATTGCCGTTACCTAAATTGGTCAAGGCCCATTCCACTAGGAAGGTGGGCTCGTCTTGGGCGGCTGCCCGAGGGGTCTCGGCACTACAGCTGTGCTGAGCGGCTACTTGGTCGGGTTCAAACACCTTGCAAGGTTTTATAAGTTTGATACCCTGGCTTAGGAGGACCTCCTGTTTGCTCAATCGGTGTTGCAGAGTCATCCGCACTCTCCCGCCCGTTTTTGGAGCTTTGGTATAATCCCCATGGTCCTTACGGAGTCCCCAGCATCCTCTAGGACGTAAGAGAAAATAAGATTTTAAACCTACCAGTAAATCTTTCTCGTAGTCCGTAGAGGATGCTGGGTGCCCGTCCCAAGTGCGGACTACTTATGCAAGACTTGTATATAGTTTTGCTTACATAAGGGTTATGTTATAGTTTTCATCGGTCTTGGACTGATGCTATGTTGTTTCCATACTGTTAACTGGGTAGTATATCACAAGTTATACAGTGTGGATGGTGTGGGCTGGTATGAATCTTGCCCTTTGATTAACAAAAAACCTTTCCTCGTACTGTCCATCTCCTCTGGGCACAGGTTCTCTAACTGAGGTCTGGAGGAGGGGCATAGAGGGAGGAGCCAGTGCACACCCAGACCTAAAGTCTTAAACTGCCCATGTCTCCTGCGGAGCCCGTCTATCCCCATGGTCCTTACGGAGTCCCCAGCATCCACTACGGACTACGAGAAAAAGATTTACCGGTAGGTTTAAAATCTTATTTTTTTTTTCTCCCTACCCTTAGTATCCCCTTGTTGCAGGGCCTGCTCAGCAGTAGCTGCAGGTGTGATGCGCTTCTCCCTGCATCATGGGAGGGGAGACCCAATAGGAAATCCGGCACTGACCTTACATAGACATAAGGCATTAGTTATTACAGTCATAGAGCTGACATACAGAAAAGTTCAAAGATTGAATACAGGTGCCAGAATATCAAGTGGGGACGATCACTCCTTGCCATTAGATAGAGATTAGCACTGACCTTGCTGTCTATGGGAATAACTGCTAGGAATATGCCCCACTCTACAATATGGAACCACCAGAACCCTTCACTGCTGTAAACAGGACTAGACCGTTATTGAGGTTGCTGCTACTCAATTGTCCAACATATGATGAGGGATGGTTCCTCTGACCATATCCCCTTTCTCAGCTGCTTAGTCAGCTATTGGCTGTGCAACTTACACAACAACATTTTCAAACATCCATTTGCCATGTTTGACAAGCAGTGTACACATTGCAGCTTGACTATAGTGCCCTGCTCTGTGATGGAGTTCTCTATAGGCCGTTTGTAAAATCATGTGCAGTCCTGGTGTATGCATCCCCCCACACTGTTGCCCTCTGCTGATAATGTTTTACCCTCTGACATCACCCCAGAGACTGCTGCTCATGAAACATGTGCAAGACAAACTATCTTGGTCACTGAAACTGCCGCCAAGTGTTCCCCAACACTCATCCCTCTTTTGAAGTCATTGCGGCCTTCTCATGCAGCTATGCCAGCCATAATTACAGGCCTTCAGTGACCATGCTGGTATGTTTCCTATTAACATATGAGACCCAAGTTGAAGTACTTGCTTTCAATATGCTCGATGCTCCTTATTTTCAGATTCTTCCACGTTTTTTGTTCACTACATGTTATCTGCATTACGTAAAATAATAAATGTATCACTTTTGGGTGTGACATGCGTGATTTGTAATGGGCGTCGACAACAGTCGTGGCCGATCGGAGCAGTAACTGAATAGCTTCCTTCGGGTGCCCATTACCTAGTGTACCCCAAAGAAACAATTGAATCTCCCCCTTTGAGCTTAGTGAAAAGGTGAAAATTGCTTGGAGCAAGGTCCAAACTATAGGGTGGGTGATCGAAAACCTCCCACTCAGAACCGTGACAAATTATGAGCTTCTTGGTCGATCTTCATCCATTATGGAACATTTCACACCACTTTCTCACATCACCATGCACCTGCTTAGTTTGACGATAGATTTTGGTAGGACTCACATTCTGCGCATTCAAGAATCGAATGTCACTCTTCACTTCACAGTTGGAGGTATGTTTTAGTATTGTAGGGTTCATTTTAACAACGCACAACATTGCCAAAAATAACCAAAATAGCACGCCAGTCACAGATCACCCCACCATGAATTGGGGAGAGTGAGTGACCTTCACGGTGGGAATGAGCAAACTGTCTTTATTTCCAGGATTACCTGTATACACAGATATGTCCTCCTACATCTTGCCTCAATATCCCACATATCGGGAGTGAGCTGACTGGTCCCGTGCTACTGTTAGCATCAGATGTCTTTTTGCCGAAAATGCATGTTATTCACATCACTATGCGAATAAGACGCACAATCAGACTCTGCTGATTAAAATTATATGCGGCATGCCTATATTTTGTGTGCAACCACAGCTGTATCTGCATACAAAATGTTACATTACAGTGTTTTGTAGGGATACACTGTAGCATAGCATTTCGTATACAGATACAGGCGCAGTCGCACACAGAATATAGGCATGCTGCATATCATTATAATCGACAAAAGCTGCCTGTGCGTCATTTTGCGAATAAGATGTATTTTAATGGAAAAGTCGCATGAAAAGACGCTCTGAGCTACCAAGTCAATCCACAGTATAGCGTGACGAGAAGGGCTGTTTAAATGTGTAGGGAGACTAGATGTAAGTGGACACACCTGTATGTATGTATATTACAGTTAGATCCATATAGATTTGGACACTGACACAATCTTCAGAATTTTGGCCATAGATTTGAAATTACACAATGGAGATTAAACTGAAAAGCAGACTTTCAGCTTTCATTCAAGGGGTTGAACAAAAATATTGTATGAGATGTTTAAGAATTGCAACAATTTTTATTCACAGTCCGTTATTTTCAAGGGCTTAAATGTAACTGCACAAACATAATCAAAATAAGATGTTCATTTTTAATACTTTGTTGAGAATCCTTTCCCTGAAGTCTGGAACCCATGGAAATTGCCAAATGTTGGATTTCATCCTTGGTTATGCTTTGCCAGGCCATTACTGCAGATGTCTCCAGTTGTTTGTTTGTGGGTCTTTCTGCCTTTAGTATTGTCTTCAGCAAATGAAATGCATGCTCAATCGGGTTGAGATCAGGTGACGGACTCAGCCATTGCAAAATATTCCACTTCTTTGCCTTAAAAATAAAAAAGCACCTGTGTTTCCTTTGCAGTATATATTTTGTCATTGTTCATCTGTACTGTGAAGCACCGTCTAATCAACTTTGCTAAATTTGCTTGAAGATAAGCAGACAGAATATCTCTGTCCACTTCTGAATTGATCCAGCTGCTTCTGTCTTCTGTCACATCAATAAACACTAGTGACCCAGTGCCATTGGAAGCCATGCATACCCATGTCATCACTTGCTTCGGATCATTAGTTATTCCAAGCCTTCTCCATACGTTTTTTTCTTCCCATCATTCTGGTACATCTTGATCTTCATTTCATCTGTCCATAGAATGCTGTTCCTGGCTTTGTAGATTTCTTTATTGCAAAGTCTAATCTGGCCTTCCTATTATTAAGGCTGATGAATGGGTTGCACCTTGTGGTGAACCCTCTGTATTTGCTCTTGTGAATACTTCCCTTTACTGTAGACTTGGATAATGATATTCCTCCCTCCTGGATAGTGTTCTACACTTGGCTGGATGTTGTGAAGGGTTTCTCTTTTCCATGCAAAGGATCCTGTGTTCATCCACCACTGTTATCTTCTGTGGACACCCAGTGCATTTTATGTTGACGAGATCACCAGTGCATTGTTTTTTTTCTCAGAATGTACCAAACTGTTAATTTGGCCATTCCAAAGGTTCGCACTGTCTCTCTGATGGATTTTTTTGCATCCTAAGGATGGCCTGTTTCACGTGCACTGAGAGCGTCCGTGACCGCATATTGCAGGTTCACCGCAACAGCTTCCAAGTGCAAATGCCACACTTGGAATCAACTCCATACTTATTGAATGCTAAATTGATGAAGAAATAACAAAGAAACAGCCCAGACCTGTCCATGAAACAGCTTTTGAGTCAAAAGAGGGGGCTACATATTACACAGCTGTAATTCCTAAACCCTTCCTCCAATTTGGATGTGAATACCCTGACAATTAAGCTGCACTTTAAAACCATATTCATTATAAAACGGTAACTTGAGCATGTTTTGGTAAACCGCTAAAATAACGGAAACTGTGTTAGTGTCCAAATACATATGGACCTAAAGGTGCATACGCACGGTGAGATATTGACTTTGCAATTTCCCTTGAACTCCCCAGAGCCCAGAACCACCGATTTGACTATCTTTACTTGTGATTTTGACTAAGTGCCAATTTTGACTATACTATGTACTAGATTGTACACAATATAGTCAAAATTGCCTTGCCTGCACAGTCTATATCTTCTTGCGATACCGACCCCATGGGAACACGCATCGGTATCGCAAGCACGGTGCGATATGTGCTAACTTTTCTTGCGATTTTGACTAATAAACACATAATTGAGAATATACAGATCTATACATACAAACTGTAGACGATAGTCTTATCGACCCCAGTCACAATCGTAAGAAAACATTGCACTGTGTGTATGCACCTTGATGGGAGTGGTACATTATGTTGACAGACCCCATTAAAATTCTAGTTTAAAGCAGCATGTTTACAGCTAGACTGCTGAACTGTATTGAAATGCTTGAATTAACATTTTATCGGGGTCGACAACTTGGTCCAGGCATTATGGTGTCGATAAGTATATTGTCTACAGTTTGTATGTATAGATATGTATATTCTCAATGATGTGTTTATTAATCTGCTAATGTAACAAGCTTTGAGTCTTATTGAAAGAAGGGCACTTTAAAAATGTTAGTGTTTCGAGGATGGTGTTAGTATTTCGAGGATGGTGTTGGTGTTAGTGTTTCTAGGATGGAACAGGACTTTGTATGGTTACTATGGCATTGAGCACAGGACGTGTCTTACAAATGCAGTGATATAAGCTAATATAAAATGTAGCTTATGAAAGTAACAATAAACCAGCTTATGTTAATGCTACATTTCACTGAGCGTGTCCTCTCCTTCTCCCTGCAGCTGATGATACAGAGATTTCCTTTGACCCAGATGACCTCATCACACACATCGAGATGATTGACGACGGCTGGTGGCGCGGATATGGACCAAGTGGGAACTACGGCATGTTCCCTGCCAACTACGTGGAGCTTCTTGAGTGAGAGATGATGGCAGATCCTGGGGGGAATAGAGGAGGAACCTTACAGTGAGACAGGCTCCTATTGCACTGAGATGGTTATATTATCATGGGCTTTAACCACAAGACAACACCTAATGTACTTAATGTAATGCTTTTTGTTTAATCGTGAGGCAGGTATTCAGATGGTTCCTTTACACAGTGCACACTTACTTCCTACAAATGACGGGTGGTTTTATTGTCTATATTTTTATTTGCTTTCATATAGACCAGGGGTTCTCAACTCTAGCCCTCAAGTACCCCCAACAGGTCATGTTTTGAGGATTTCTGTCTGTGGAAGCAGGTGGGATAATTACTGATCCAGCTACATAGATCATCTCTCCCATGCATGATTAAAGAAACCCTGAAAACATGGCCTGTTGTGGGTACTAGAGTTGAGAACCACCGATATTGACCAAGGAGGATGACCAAAGTCTCACCAATAACTACAGAGGTCATCGTGTTTCTTTCTTCTGTCTTGACACTGCTGTGACCTTTAGGGGACAGGTTTTAAGGACCAGCTGCTGTGTTTTTATTTGTTGTGCCACAAATAACATAGGGGAAAGGTTGCTCCCACTTTTCCCATTGTTGTATTTTACCCATTTGCTGGTATGTGCCCGTTTATATTGTCCTATCTCCCCAAACCTTTAAATATACGGATAGTGTATGTGTGTGTATATACCACACACACACATATATTTAATTTGGTTGTTTTTTTTTTCATTTGGATACAAAAAATGTTTGCAGACATAAAAGATTATCCAATCAGCAGATGACTGTGGTTACTGCTAATTAAGCGAACCACACACAGGCCGATCTTCTAGATAAACTTGAGTAACAGCATCAACATCCAGTTAGTGAGACTTATATGTGGCCAAACAGGAGATGCAGGCGCTTGGATTGAGAAGCTGGACTGCCTCTGGCATAACTGGAGCCTATGTGTGTTGTTGGAAGATGGCCAGATACACTGGAGAAACGCAGGAGAATAGAGTACTATTCTGCCTGGATAAACCAGCAGGGATGTAGTCACTATCCCGACGGTCAGAATGCCGACACCGGGTTCTCGACCGCCAAGAATGCCGACAGCTGCGCCAGGGCTATTCCCAACTCATGGGTATCCACAACACCCATAGAGTGGGAATAGAACCTCTGGCGAGACACCGAGCCCGCAGCATGGCGAGCGCAGTGAGCACGCAAGGGGCGTTCTAACGCTCATCCCGCTGCCGGCCTTCTCTTGGCCACTGGGATTCCATACCCAACCTTACCAGCATACCTGATAATGGTCCAGTGAGATTGTTATTAGGTGTGAGTTGGGGCCACACACTGCAATATCAGGCAGACTAACCCATTATCTCTCCATGTGGCCAGAATTAGATTTCATTAGTAAATAACTCTGATAGCATTATTTTAGCCAGTCGTATGGTTAGAGAGCGAGCTTTGCTGGCCAGTTTGACAGATATGAGGCAGGCATATCAACAGTGCGTCCACCATTTTGGTACTATGTCAGCAATGCAACTTAATATGGTTACCTCCGTATCTTTGCATACAGTATAGTCTTTATGTTCTCAAGATCCTATTTCCTTGTACTGTCTGTATCTTCATTATAACCAGCCAGGTAGAATGTGTTGCATTATGCTTTAAAACACAGGGAGAGATTTATTGAAGCTTGGAGAGAAAGTACCAACCAATCTGCTCCTAACTCATTTTTCTAATACAGCCTGTAACATGACAGAAGCAGATTGGTTGGTACTTTAGCTCTCTCCAATCTTTGATAAATCTTCCCCACAATGTGACAGACCATATGGCACATTTATGAAAACGGGGGCACAATTAGTTTGTAACATAGCAAGCAAACAAATGGGTTTTGTTTTTTTAAATTGTGCATTAAAAAACAGACGCTGATTGGTTGCTATGGGCAACAAAACCTTTATTTACACCAGCTTTTATAATGGTTTCCTATACTCCTAGTTTAATTGGCTGCATGCTCAAAATAGTCTCTACCAATTTATGGTGCAATGTACAAGGCACTTAGGCCCAGATTTATCAAGCCTTGGAGAGTGATAAATTGCACAGTGATAAAGTACCAACCAATCAGCTCCTAACTGCCATGTTACAAGCTGTGGGGCAGATGTATTAACCTGGAGAAGGCATAAGGAAGAGATAAACCAGTGATATGTGCAAGGTGATAAAGGCACCAGCCAATCAGCTCCAATATGTAAATTAACAGTTGGGATCTGGTTGGCTGGTGCCTTTATCACCTTACACATATCACTGGTTTATCACTTCTTTATGCTTTCTCCAGGTTAATACATCTGCCCCATTGTTTGAAAAATGACAGTTAGGAGCTGATTGGTTGGTACATTATCACCGTGCAATTTATCACACTCCAAGGCTTGATAAATCTGGGCTACAATGACACTCCTGAAGTCTTTTTTTTTTTTTTTTTTTTTTTTTTTTTTTGAGTTGTTAAAAATGTTGGCGGGAGGGGTTCTGAGACCAAATTCTATGACACTTCATTCTAATCTCTCATAAGAATACTTTGCAGTTTGTATCCCACCGTTACTGTAACATAATACTGTTGCACTCACTCTCTGGGGACGTGGTTGGGTGCTGGGCTTATTTGGGTACCGGTTGGAGAGCTCCTCTGGACGGTTACATTTCTTACTTATCCTTTTGCGTGATTTGTCTTAATCCCTCTATCTGTGAAAACCTGCCTGACCTGTCAGGGGTTGAATAAAACGACATCCTCTGTGAAATCACATGATAATCATGTTGGAACTTTTTTTTATCATTAGAATATGAAATAAAGTCTTTGATAATATGTGCACTTGATTTTCGTGGGTTGATATACATAAAGTATCACAATATTGGGTAGCATATATGACTAGCATGTAAGCACGCAGATGCCCTTATGATTGGCCAATTTGGTCATTTACAAGTAAGTGACTGCAAATGAGAGATTTACAATCCAATAGACATCTGATAGCATAGCACACTGGATTGCTGGGCGGACAGGGTCCCCCTCTACTACCTCACTGCATAGTACACAGGAGAATGTAAGAGAACCAGGGCAAGGCCTGCATTAAATGTCCTTGTACGTTTTGTGGTCACAGAGGGGATCATTCTGAGTCACACGCAAAGTGGCAGTAGTTGTGCAGCGGCGCTGAAAGCCTGATTTATTACCTAATGCTAATGTGAGATTCCGCTCAACTAATGAGTCTGCAAGTGACGCCCATTAATTTTACACCAGCCACAGCAACTGTAATCATTGGTATTTGTCAGTGCAGCAGCCCCATGCTTGGTGCAAGCAACCCGCCAGAAACAGGCTTCCCTTCCCCGTACGCATTACTGAAGTGTGGGTTTTTAGAAGTGGAGATGTTTTACTTATCATTTATCTAGCACCTTGTAGAAGATAATAACTAGAATCTGATTGGTTGCTATGGGCAACCTCCCCACTTCTAAAATCACTCACTTTAGTAAATATATCCCCTAGTACAGAGGTTCTGAAACGTTGTCCTTGAGGCACTCCAACGAACCAGGTTTTAAGTTTATCCATGCTTGGCCACTTTTCCACCTATGAGCACGGGTGCTACCTGGCTGCGGCCCGTGCTCAGCCCCCTTTACCATCAGCAGTCACCAACCCGGCATATTGCCGGGTTGGTGACGCTGCTAGTGATGCGGCAGGGGCGGCGCTGGGAGATCACATGATCTCCCAGCGCCGCCCTTCCATACAGTGTAAACGGGAGCCGTGTCGCATCAACACAGCTCCCGTTTACACTACAACCCTACCCGGATCATTCCCGTGTCCTACCCAGGTATTTACCCGGGTAGGATTCACGGGTTACTTGATCCGGGTTTTTGCGGGGGGACCCTTTTCCACTTGCAAAAAACATGGGTAAATGCGCCCCCCCGTGCATTTACCCGTGTTTTTTGAGCTAATGGAAAAGGGGTATCAATTAGCACCTCCAGTCAATTTGATTTAACCATCTGTGCTGAGCCATGGATATACCTAAAACCTGGACCATTGGGGTGCCTTGAGGACCGCGTTTTGGAATCTCTGGCCTACATCGTTGTTGCCCCACGTGCTACCTGGACTTACCCTGAGCAGATGAAACGCAGCACTACTGGGATGCAAATAGATCAGGCATGTCCAAACTGCGGCCCTCCAGCTGTTGTGAAACTACATATTCCAGCATGCCCTAACACAGTTTTGCTATCAGTGAATGCTAAAGCTGTGTCAGGGCATGCTGGGATGTGTAGTTTCTCAACAGCTGGAGGGCCGCAGTTTGGACATGCCTGAAATAGATGCATCACAATAGAGCGTGATCGACCCCACCTGCCGACATTTAAGAATACATAATACATCACTCCCAAGAAGACCCATTCCAGGAGGGACAACATGCTCTGTTCTTGGACTTCCCTCTTAATGTATGATTGTCCTCGCCTATGTTGAACTAGTAAATTTATGAGTACTGACACCTGTGCTGAAACACCTTACTTATCAATTAAAAGGGATGTCCAGGAACAACATGTTGTCCCTCCTGGAATGGGTCATGTTGGGAGGTATGATAATACATAGGATTATACAATACCATACTATCCCTTTCAACCAGGGCACTCCTTAATTACATAGGTTCTATGGCTAATTAAAACCTGAAATGCTGGCTTTGAATTAAACCAGCCACTGAACCTGTGTAATCCATGAGTGTCCCAGTTTTAAGGGATAGTATGGGTAAGCCTAACAATAGATTACAGTGCATACACATAGAAGCGTAAGACCATGCAGGTACATACAGAGTACAATCTACTGTAGGCATGAAGGAGGTGTCCAGCAAGCTAACCCTTTATTAACAATGCCTGACAGTGACTCCCCTGATCTTGCCACAGTTCAGCACAACCTAAAGCAAATGAGCGGAGACTGACAGCATGAGGCAGAAGTGAGTGGGGGACTGGAGGAGAAGACCTTTGCCCCAACACTGCACTACAGGGACAGAACTGTACATCTACATTGTGTAACGTCACCAATGGTCAACACAAACCTCCCAAATTCTATGCACCACCATTTAAACAACGGGTGGTCTTCAGTATGCTGACTGACGGGATCTCGGCGCACAGTATACCGGCGCCGGGATCCCGACAGCCGGCATACCGACACTTATTCTCCCTCGTGGGGGTCCACGATCCCCCTGGAGGGAGAATAAAATAGCGTGGCGCGCGTAGCGTGCCACCGTTCCCATAGCGTGGCGAGCGCAGCGAGCCCGCAAGGGGCTCATTTGCGCTCGCCACACTGTCGGTAAGCCGGCGGTCGGGCTCCCGGCGCCGGTATGCTGGTCGCCGGGAGCCCGACCGCTGGCATACCATAGTGAACCCTTAAACAACTGCCTCCAGGATGTTGGACAGCACATTGGTGCGATAGCTCTGCTGCCTCACAGTGATAGGGTCATGGGTCTGATCTATGTGGAGGTTGTATGTTTCCAAGTGTATACGCACACATTCCAAAACATACTGTTAGGTTAATTGGCCTCTGCTAAAAATTAACCCTAGTTAGTATGTGTATGCCTGACTATTCTCTATAAAGAGCTGCATAATATGTGTGCACGCTAACTGTAATAAACTGCCTTCTCTGGCAGCTGAGAATGACATAGGACTCTAATACCCCTTTTCCACTATCTCAAAAAACCTGGGTTTTTGCACGGGGGCGCGCATTTACCCGGGTTTTTTGGTAGTGGAAAAGACTCCCCGGGTAGCTACCGGGGTTGGACCCGTGAATGACCCTGGTCAGGGTGTAGTGTAAACGGGTTACCCGGGTCATGTGACCTGCGACCCGTTTACAGCATGTTAAGAGCCCATACCTCCCTGACCGCAGTATCCCACGGGAGGTTGGAGGGGGACAGTGCTGCTGTCTGTCTTGCTATGCAGACAGCAGCGCTGGCCGGGACAGTGTGTGCTGGAGGCTGAATCCAGCCCAGCAGCTTCCAGAGTGCTGGGCTTGCCGCCAGCGTGACGGTGGGCAGCATCGCATTGGGGGCGTGACCAAACAGGACCAAGGCCATGCCCCGACGGTCCCGATCTGACTGTTTTCCCGGCGCTTGGAGATGACATCTCCAAGCGCCAGCCAGAAGACACTGCACCCGGGTGTAGTAGATATTCCCGGGTCGGCGCTGTGTGGAAAAGGGGTTTGTCTCGGCTCTGACCTGGCATGGAACCGTGTTCCAAATCCCGGGTCAGACCCCAGACTTCTAGTGGAAAAGGGGTAATACTTACACAACATGACCTGACCATTGTACATGATCATACTACTCTATTACACTCCCAATATGACCTAATGGACATGATCATAATACAATTATATTACACTCTTTACAGACTAAGAGGGGTATTCAGTTAGCTCCGGTAATCTCAGAGTTATTCAATTCGGCCACCTACCTATTCAATTGAGGTCCATTTTTGCCTGTTTCTCTAACGTCCTAGTGGATGCTGGGGACTCCGTAAGGACCATGGGGATAGACGGGCTCCGCATGAGACATGGGCACTTTAAGAAAGAATTTAGGTTCTGGTGTGCACTGGCTCCTCCCTCTATGCCCGTCCTCCAGACCTCAGTTTGATACTGTGCCCGGACGAGCTGGGTGCTTTTCAGTGAGCTCTCCTGAGTTTGCTGAGAGAAAGTATTTTGTTAGGTTTTTTATTTTCAGGGAGCTCTGCTGGCAACAGACTCCCTGCATCGTGGGATTGAGGGGAGAGAAGCAGCCCTACTCTCTGAAGCTAGGTCCTGCTTCTTAGGCTACTGGACACCATTAGCTCCAGAGGGATCGTACGCAGGATCTCACCCTCGCCGTCCGATCCCAGAGCCGCGCCGCCGTCCCCCTCGCAGAGCCGGAAGACAGAAGCCGGGTGAGTATGAGAAGCAAAGAAGACTTCACAGGCGGCAGAAGACTCCGTTCTTCACTGAGGTAACGCACAGCACTGCAGCTGTGCGCCATTGCTCCCACACACCTCACATACTCCGGTCACTGTAAGGGTGCAGGGCGCAGGGGGCGCCCTGGGCAGCATTTGGGACCTCTTTTGGCAAAAGTTAAACATATATACAGCTGGGCACTGTATATATGTATGAGCCCCCGCCAAAGAATTGCATATTTAAGCGGGACAGAAGCCCGCCGTCGAGGGGGCGGAGCTTCTTCCTCAGCACTCACAAGCGCCATTTTTTCTCCACAGCTCCGCTGAGAGGAAGCTCCCCAGGCTCTCCCCTGCAGATACACGGTAGAAGAGGGTAAAAAGAGAGGGGGGGCACATAATTAGGCGCAAAAAACAATATTTCTCTAACGTCCTAAGTGGATGCTGGGGACTCCGTAAGGACCATGGGGAATAGCGGCTCCGCAGGAGACTGGGCACAAAAGTAAAGCTTTAGAACTACCTGGTGTGCACTGGCTCCTCCCCCTATGACCCTCCTCCAAGCCTCAGTTAGATTTTTGTGCCCAAACGAGAAGGGTGCACACTAGGTGGCTCTCCTGAGCTGCTTAGTGAAAAGTTTAGTTTTAGGTTTTTTATGTTCAGTGAGACCTGCTGGCAACAGGCTCACTGCATCGAGGGACTAAGGGGAGAAGAAGCGAACTCACCTGCGTGCAGAGTGGATTGGGCTTCTTAGGCTACTGGACATTAGCTCCAGAGGGACCGATCACAGGCCCAGCCATGGATAGGTCCCAGAGCCGCGCCGCCGGCCCCCTTACAGAGCCAGAAGACAGAAGAGGTCCGGAAAATCGGCGGCAGAAGACGTCCTGTCTTCAACAAGGTAGCGCACAGCACTGCAGCTGTGCGCCATTGCTCTCAGCACACTTCACACTCCGGTCACTGAGGGTGCAGGGCGCTGGGGGGGGGCGCCCTGAGACGCAATAAAAACACCTTGGATGGCAAAAAAAAAAATGCATCACATATAGCTCCTGGGCTATATGGATGAATTTAACCCCTGCCAGAATACACAGAAAAACGGGAGATAAGGCCGTTGGAGGGAAGCTCCCTGGCTCTCCCCTGCAGTCACTACACTACAGAAAGGGTTAAAAAAGAGAGGGGGGCACTAATTACGCGCAGTATTAAAAATACAGCAGCTATAAGGGGAAAAACACTTATATAAGGTTATCCCTGTATATATATAGCGCTCTGGTGTGTGCTGGCAAACTCTCCCTCTGTCTCCCCAAAGGGCTAGTGGGGTCCTGTCCTCTATCAGAGCATTCCCTGTGTGTGTGCTGTGTGTCGGTACGTTTGTGTCGACATGTATGAGGAGAAAAATGATGTGGAGACGGAGCAGATTGCCTGTAATAGTGATGTCACCCCCTAGGGGGTCGACACCTGAGTGGATGAACTGTTGGAAGGCATTACGTAACAGTGTCAGCTCTGTATAAAAGACAGTGGTTGACATGAGACAGCCGGCTACTCAGCTTGTGCCTGTCCAGACGTCTCATAGGCCGTCAGGGGCTCTAAAGCGCCCGTTACCTCAGATGGCAGATATAGACGCCGACACGGATACTGACTCCAGTGTCGACGGTGAAGAGACAAATGTGACTTCCAGTAGGGCCACACGTTACATGATTGAGGCAATGAAAAATGTTTTACACATTTCTGATAATACGAGTACCACCAAAAAGGGGCATTATGTTCGGTGAGGAAAAACTACCTGTAGTTTTCCTGAATCTGAGAAATTAAATGAGGTGTGTGATGATGCGTGGGTTTCCCCCGATAACAACTGATAATTTCTAAAATGTTATTGGCATTATATCCTTTCCCGCCAGAGGTTAGGGTGCGTTGGGAAACACCCCCTAGGGTGGATAAAGCGCTCACACGCTTGTAAGAACAAGGGCTCTACCCTCTCCTGAGATGGCCGCCCTTAAGGATCCTGCTGATAGAAAGCAGGAGGGTATCCTAAAATGTATTTACACACATACTGGTGTTATACTGCGACCAGCAATTGCCTCAGCCTGGATGTGCAGTGCTGGGTTGGCGTGGTCGGATTCCCTGACTAAGAATATTGATACCCTAGATAGGGACAGTATATTATTGCCCATAGAGCATTTAAAAGATGCATTTCTATATATGCGTGATGCACAGCGGAATATTTGCCGACTGGCATCAAGTCTAAGTGCGTTGTCCATTTCTGCCAGTAGAGGGTTATGGACACGACAGTGGTCAGGTGATGCGGATTCCAAACGGCATTTGGAAGTATTGCCTTATTAAGTGGAGGAGTTATTTGGGGTCGGTCTTTCAGACCTGGTGGCCACGGCAACAGCTGGGAAATCCACGTTTGTACCCCAGGTCGCCTCTCAACATAAGAAGACGCCGTATTATCAGGCGCAGTCTTTTCGTGGGCAAGCGGGCAAAAGGTTCCTCATTTCTGCCCCGTGACAGAGGGAGAGGAAAAAGGCTGCAGAAATCAGCCAGTTCCCAGGAACAGAAACCCTCTCCCGCCTCTGCCAAGCCCTCAGTATGACGCTGGGGCTTTACAAGCAGAATCAGGCACGGTGGGGGCCCGTCTCAATGAATTTCAGCGCGCAGTGGGCTCACTCGCAAGTAGACCCCTGGATCCTTCAGGTGATATCTCAGGGGTACAAATTGGAATTCGAGACGTCTCCCCCTCGCCGTTTCCTAAAGTCGGCTTTAACGATGTCTCCTTCTGACAGGGAGGCAGTTTTGGAAGCCAGTCACAAGCTGTATTCCCAGCAGGTGATAATCAAGGTACCCCTCCTGCAACAGGGAACGGGGTATTATTCCACACTGTTGTGGTACCGAAGCCGGACGGTTCGGTGAGACCGATTCTAAATCTAAAATCTTGAACACTTACATACGGAGGTTCAAATTCAAGATTGAGTCACTCAGAGCAGTGATTGCGAACCTGGAAGAAGGGGACTACATGATGTCTCGGGACATCAAGGATGCTTACCTTCATGTCCCAATTTACCTTTCTCACCAAGGGTACCTCAGGTTTATGGTACAGAACTGTCACTATCAGTTTCAGACGCTGCCGTATGGATGGTCCACGGCACCCCGGGTCTTTACCAAGGTAATAGCCGAAATGATGATACTCCTTCGAAGGAAGGGAATTTTAGTTATCCCTTACTTGGATGATTCCCTGATAAGGGTAAGATCCAGGGAACAGTTGGAGGTCGGTGTAGCACTATCTCAGGTAGTGTTGCGGCAGCACGATTGGATTCTCAATATTCCAAAATCGCAGCTGATTCCGACGACTCGTCTTCTGTTCTTAGGGATGATCCTGGACACAGTCCAGAAAAAGGTGTTTCTCCCGGAGGAGAAAGTCAGGGAGTTATCCGAGCTAGTCGGGAACCTCCTATAACCGAGCCAAGTCTCAGTACATCAATGAAATGGTTCTGGGAAAAATGGTGGCTTCCTACGAAGCAATCCCATTCGGCAGATTCCACGCAAGAACTTTCCAGTGGGACCTGCTGGACAAATGGTCCGGGTCGCATCTTCAGATGCATCAGCGGATAACCCTGTCACCAAGCACAAGGGTGTCTCTCCTGTGGTGGTTGCAGAGTGCTCATCTTCTAGAGGGCCGCACATTCAGGACTGGGTCCTGGTGACCACGGATGCCAGCCTGCGAGGCTGGGGAGCAGTCACACAGGGAAGGAATTTCCAGAGCTTATGGTCAAGCCTGGAGACATCACTTCACATAAATATCCTGAAGCTAAGGGCCATTTACAATGCTCTAAGCTCAGCAAGACCTCTGCTTCAAGGTCACCCGGAGTTGATCCATTCGGACAACATCACGGCAGTCACCCACGTAAACAGACAGGGTGACACAAGAAGCAGGAGGGCAATGGCAGAAGCTGCAAGGATTCTTCGCTGGGCGGAAAATCATGTGATAGCACTGTCAGCAGTATTCATTCCGGGAGTGGACAACTGGGAAGCAGACTTCCTCAGCAGACACGACCTCCACCCGGGAGAGTGGGGACTTCACCCAGAAGTCTTCCACATGTTTATAAAACTTGACAAGTATTGCGCCAGGTCAAGGGACCCTCAGGCAATAGCTGTAGACGCTCTGGTAACACAGTGGGTGTACCAGTCAGTGTATGTGTTCCCTCCTCTGCCTCTCATACCCAAGGTACTGAGAATTATAAGATGGAGAGGAGTAAGCACTATATTCGTGGCTCCGGATTGGCCAAGAAGGACTTGGTAACCGGAACTTCAAGAGATGCTCACGGAGGATCCGTGGCCTCTACCTCTAAGAAGGGACCTGCTCCAGCAAGGACCCTGTCTGTTCCAAGACTTACCGCGGCTGCGTTTGACGGCATGGCGGTTGAACGCCGGATCCTGAAGGAGAAAGGCATTCCGAATGAAGTCATTCCTATCCTGATCAAAGCCAGGAAAGATATAACCGCAAAACATTATCACCGCATTTGGCGAAAATATGTTGCGTGGTGCGAGGCCAGTAAGGCTCCGACGGAGGAATTTTCAACTAGGTCGATTCCTACATTTCCTGCAAACAGGAGTGTCTATGGGCCTGAAATGGGGGTCCATTAAGGTTCAAATTTCGGCCCTGTCAATTTTCTTCCAAAAAGAACTAGCTTCAGTCCCTGAAGTTCAGACATTTGTGAAAGGGGTACTGTATATACAGCCTCCTTTTGTGCCTCCAGTGGCACCTTGGGATCTAAATGTAGTTTTTGGGTTCCAAAAGTCACATTGGTTTGAACCACTTAAATATGTGGAGTTAAAATATCTCACATGGAAAGTGGTCATGCTGTTGGCCCTGGCCTGGGCCAGGTGCGTGTCAGAATTGGCGGCTTTATCCTGTAAAAGCCCTCATCTGATTTTCCATTCGGACAGGGCGGAATTGAGGACTTGTCCTCAGTTTCTCCCTAAGGTGGTTTTCAGCGTTTCACCTGAATCAACCTATTGTGGTGCCTGCGGCTACTAGGGACTTGGAGGACTCCAAGTTGCTAGACGTTGTCAGAGCCCTGGAAATATAGGTTTCCAGGACGGCTGGAGTCAGAAAATCTGACTCGTTGTTTATTCTGTATGCACCCAACAAGCTGGGTGCTCCTGCTTCTAAGCAGACTATTGCTCGTTGGATTTGTAGTACAATTCAGCTTGCACATTCTGTGGCAGGCCTGCCACAGCCAAAATCTGTAAAAGCCCATTCCACAAGGAAGGTGGGCTCATCTTGGGCGGCTGCCCGAGGGGTCTCGGCTTTACAACTTTGCCGAGCAGCTACTTGGTCAGGAGCAAATAAGTTTGTAAAATTCTACAAATTTGATACCCTGGCTGAGGAGGACCTGGAGTTCTCTCATTTGGTGCTGCAGAGTCATCCGCACTCTCCCGCCCGTTTGGGAGCTTTTGGTATAATCCCCATGGTCCTTACGGAGTCCCCAGCATCCACTTAGGACGTTAGAGAAAATAAGAATTTACTTACCGATAATTCTATTTCTCGTAGTCCGTAGTGGATGCTGGGCGCCCATCCCAAGTGCGGATTGTCTGCAATACTGGTACATAGTTATTGTTACCAAAAAAATCGGGTTATTGCTGTAGTGAGCCATCTTTTCTAGAGGCTCCTCTGTTATCATGCTGTTAACTGGGTTTAGATCACAAGTTATATGGTGTGATTGGTGTGGCTGGTATGAGTCTTACCCGGGATTCAAAATCCTTCCTTATTGTGTACGCTCGTCCGGGCACAGTATCCTAACTGAGGCTTGGAGGAGGGTCATAGGGGGAGGAGCCAGTGCACACCAGGTAGTTCTAAAGCTTTACTTTTGTGCCCAGTCTCCTGCGGAGCCGCTATTCCCCATGGTCCTTACGGAGTCCCCAGCATCCACTACGGACTACGAGAAATAGAATTATCGGTAAGTAAATTCTTATTATAAACAGCAGCTACTGGGTTAACATTAAGTTACTGTGTTATTCCTGGGTTTATAGCGCTGGGGTGTGTGCTGGCATACTCTCTCTCTGTCTCTCCTAAGGGCCTTGTGGGGGAACGGTCTTCAAAAAGGGCATTCCCTGTGTGTGTGGTGTGTCGGTACGCTTGTGTCGACATGTCTGATGAGGAAGGTTATGTGGAAGCAGAGCGGGAGCAAGTGAATGTGGTGTCTCCGCCGACGGCGCCGACACCTGATTGGATGGATATGTGGAAGGTTTTAAATGATAATGTTAATTCCTTGCATAAAAGGTTAGAAAAAGCTGAAGCCTCAGGACAGTCAGGGTCCCAACCCGTGCCTGATCCTATGTCGCATAGGCCGTCAGGGTCTCAGAAGCGCCCACTATCCCAAATTGTTGACACAGATACCGACATGGATTCTGACTCCAGTGTCGATTACGATGATGCAAAGTTACAGCAAAAATTGGCTAAATCCATCCGTTATATGATTATAGCAATTAAGGATATGTTGCACATCACAGAGGAAATCCCAGTCCCTGACAAGAGGGTACATATGTATGGGGAAAAGAAGCCGGAGGTAACCTTTCCCCCCTCACACGAGCTAAATGAGTTGTGTGAAAAGGCTTGGGAATCTCCAGATAAAAAAATGCAGATTTCCAAAAGGATTCTTAAGGCGTATCCTTTCCCGCCAACGGACAGGTTACGCTGGGAATCCTCCCCTAAGGTGGACAAAGCTTTAACACGCTTATCCAAGAAGGTAGCCCTACCGTCACAGGATACGGCTACCCTCAAAGATGCTGCGGATCGTAAACAGGAGGTTACCCTGAAGTCCATTTATACACATTCAGGTACCTTACTGAGGCCGGCGATCGCGTCGGCCTGGGTGTGTAGTGCTGTAGCAGCATGGACGGATACCGCGTCTGAGGAAATTGATACCTTAGACTAGGATACTATATTGTTGACCTTGGGGCATATTAAAGACGCTGTCCTATATATGAGAGATGCTCAAAGAGACATTAGTCTACTGGGTTCTAGAATAAATGCTATGTCAATTTCTGCCAGAAGGGTCCTGTGGACTCTGCAATGGACAGGTGATGCCGACTCAAAAAGGCATATGGAGGTTTTACCTTACAAGGGTGAGGAATTGTTTGGGGAGGGTCTCTTGGACCTGGTCTCCACAGCTACTGCTGGAAAGTCAAATTTTTTGCCATATGTTTCCACACAGCCTAAGAGAGCACCATATTATCAAATGCAGTCCTTTCGATCACAGAAAAACAAGAAAGTCCGAGGTGCGTCCTTTCTTGCCAGAGGCAGGGGCAGAGGAAAGAAGCTGCACACACAGCTAGTTCCCAGGAACAGAAGTCCTCCCCGGCCTCTACAAAATCCACCGCATGACGCTGGGGCTCCACAAGCGGAGCTGGGCCCGGTGGGGGCACATCTTCGAAATTTCAGCCACAAGTGGGTTCACTCCCAGTTGGATCCCTGGGCAATAGAGATTGTGTCTCAGGGATACAAGCTGGAATTCGAGGAGATGCCCCCTCACCGATACCTCAAATTGGCCCTGCCAGCTTCCCCCCACGAGAGGGAAATAGTGTTAACTGCAATTCACAAATTGTATCTTCAACAGGTGGTGGTCAAGGTTCCCCTCCTTCAACAAGGAAGGGGTTATTATTCGACCATGTTTGTAGTCCCGAAACCGGACGGTTCGGTCAGACCCATATTGAATTTAAAATCCCTGAACATATACCTGAAAAGGTTCAAGTTCAAGATGGAATCGCTGAAGAGCGGTCATCGCAGGCCTGGAAGGGGGGGATTTTATGGTGTCTCTGGACATAAAGGATGCATACCTTCATGTCCCCATTTATCCACCTCATCAGGCATACCTCAGATTTGTGGTACAGGATTGTCATTACCAATTTCAGACGTTGCCGTTTGGTCTCTCCACGGCACCGAGAATATTTACCAAGGTAATGGCGGAAATGATGGTACTCCTGCGGAAGCAAGGAGTCACAATTATCCCATACTTGGACGATCTCCTCATAAAAGCGAGATCAAGAGAGCAGTTGCTGATCAGCAACACGGCTGGATTCTAATTATTCCAAAGTCGCAGTTGGTTCCTACGACTCGTCTGCCTTTCCTGGACATGATTCTAGACACAGACCAGAAAAGGGTTTATCTCCCGATGGAGAAAGCTCAGGAACTCATGACACTGGTCAGGAACCTATTAAAACCACAACAGGTGTCAGTGCATCACTGCACTCGTGTTCTGGGAAAGATGGTGGCATCATACGAGGCCATTCCCTTCGGCAGGTTCCATGCGAGGACTTTTCAATGGGACTTACTGGACAAGTGGTCCGGATCACATCTTCAGATGCATCGGTTAATCACCCTATCCCCCAGGGCCAGGGTGTCACTCCTGTGGTGGCTACAGAGCGCTCACCTTCTCGAGGGCCGCAGATTCGGCATTCAGGACTGGGTCCTGGTGACCACGGACGCAAGCCTCCGAGGTTGGGGTGCAGTCACACAGGGAAGAAATTTTCAAGGTCTGTGGTCAAGTCAAGAGACTTGCCTTCACATCAACATCCTGGAACTAAGGGCCATATACAACGCCCTACGTCAAGCGGAGACCCTGCTTCGCGACTAACCGGTTCTGATTCAGTCAGACAACATCACCGCTGTGGCTCATGTAAACCGCCAAGGCGGCACAAGGAGCAGAGTGGCGATGGCGGAAGCCACCAGAATTCTTCGCTGGGCGGAGAATCACGTAAGCGCACTGTCAGCAGTGTTCATCCCGGGAGTGGACAACTGGGAAGCAGACTTCCTCAGCAGACAAGACCTCCACCCGGGAGAGTGGGGACTTCATCAGGAAGTCTTCGCACAGATTACAAGTCGGTGGGAACTGCCACAGGTGGACATGATGGCATCCCGCCTCAACAAAAAGCTACAGAGGTATTGCGCCAGGTCAAGAGACCCTCAGGCGATAGCTGTAGACGCCCTGGTGACACCGTGGGTGTTCCAGTCGGTCTATGTATTTCCTCCTCTTCCTCTCATACCCAAGGTGCTGAGGATAATAAGAGAAAATAAGAATTTACTCACCGGTAATTCTATTTCTCGTAGTCCGTAGTGGATGCTGGGATACTTGTATATAGTTATTGCTTAACTATAGGGTTATTGTTCTGAGCCATCTGTTGAATGAGG